>NC_057809.1:217206238-217216478 GCF_018294505.1 Triticum aestivum
TCCGGTAACCCTCCGGCTCTCCGGTTTTCTCCGAAATCACCCGGAACACTTCCGGTGTCCGAATATAGCCATCCAATATATCAATCTTTATGTCTTGACCATTTCGAGACTCCTCGTCAAGTCCGTGATCACATCCGGGACTCCGAACTAACTTCGGTACATCAAAACTCATAAACTCATAATATAACTGTCATCGAAACCTTAAGCGTGCGGACCCTGCGGGTTCGAGAACAATGTAGACATGACCGAGACACGTCTCCGGTCAATAACCAATAGCGGAACCTGGATGCTCATATTGGCTCCTACATATTCTACGAAGATCTTTTATCGGTCAGACCGCATAACAACATACGTTGTTCCCTTTGTCATCGGTATGTTACTTGCCCGAGATTCGATCGTCGGTATCTCAAATACCTAGTTCAATCTCGTTACCGGCAAGTCTCTTTACTCGTTTCGTAATACATCATCTTGCAACTAACTCATTAGTTGTAATGCTTGCAAGGCTTATGTGGTGTGCATTACCGAGAGGGCCCAGAGATACCTCTCCGACAATCGGAGTGACAAATCCTAATCTCGAAATACGCCAACCCAACATCTACCTTTGGAGACACCTGTAGAGCTCCTTTATAATCACCCAGTTACGTTGTGACGTTTGGTAGCACACAAAGTGTTCCTCTGGCAAACGGGAGTTGCATAATCTCATAGTCATAGGAACATGTATAAGTCATGAAGAAAGCAATAGCAACATACTAAACGATCGGGTGCTAAGCTAATGGAATGGGTCATGTCAATCAGATCATTCACCTAATGATGTGATCCCATTAATTAAATAACAACTCTTTGTCCATGGTTAGGGAACATAACCATCTTTGATTAACGAGCTAGTCTAGTAGAGGCATACTAGTGACACTCTGTTTGTCTATGTATTCACACATGTTCTATGTTTCCGGTTAATACAATTCTAGCATGAATAATAAACATTTATCATGATATAAGGAAATAAATAATAACTTTATTATTGCCTCTAGGGCATATTTCCTTCAGTCTCCCACTTGCACTAGAGTCAATAATCTAGATTACACAGTAATGATTCTAACACCCATGGAGCTTTGGTGCTGATCATGTTTTGCTCGTGGAAGAGGCTTAGTCAACGGGTCTGCTACATTCATATCCGTATGTATCTTGCAAATCTCTATGTCTCCCACCTGGACTAGATCCCGGATGGAATTGAAGCGTCTCTTGATGTGCTTGGTTCTCTTGTGAAATCTGGATTCCTTTGCCAAGGCAATTGCACCAGTATTGTCACAAAAGATTTTCATTGGACCCGATGCACTAGGTATGACACCTAGATCGGATACGAACTCCTTCATCCAGACTCCTTCGTTTGCTGCTTCCGAA
Source organism: Triticum aestivum (assembly GCF_018294505.1). Classification (NCBI taxonomy): domain Eukaryota; kingdom Viridiplantae; phylum Streptophyta; class Magnoliopsida; order Poales; family Poaceae; genus Triticum; species Triticum aestivum. The sequence goes on from NC_057809.1 coordinate 217,207,637, forward strand.
GCAGCTATGTATTCCGCCTCACATGTAGATCCCGCCACGACGCTTTGTTTAGAACTGCACCAACTGACAGCTCCACCGTTTAATGTAAATACGTATCCGGTTTGCGATTTAGAATCGTCCGGATCAGTGTCAAAGCTTGCATCGACGTAACCAGTTACGATTAGCTCTTTGTCACCTCCATAAACGAGAAACACATCCTTAGTCCTCTTCAGGTATTTCAGGATGTTCTTGACCGCTGTCCAGTGATCCACTCCTGGATTACTTTGGTACCTCCCTGCTAGACTTATAGCAAGGCACACATCAGGTCTGGTACACAGCATTGCATACATGATAGAGCCTATGGCTGAAACATAGGGAACATATTTCATTTTCTCTCTATCTTCTGCAGTGGTCGGGCATTGAGTCTGACTCAACTTCACACCTTGTAACACAGGCAAGAACCCTTTCTTTGCTTGATCCATTTTGAACTTCTTCAAAACTTTGTCAAGGTATGTGCTTTGTGAAAGTCCAATTAAGCGTCTTGATCTATCTCTATAGATCTTTATGCCTAATATGTAAGCAGCTTCACCGAGGTCTTTCATTGAAAAACTCTTATTCAAGTATCCCTTTATGCTATCCAGAAATTCTACATCATTTCCAATCAGTAATATGTCATCCACATATAATATCAGAAATGCTACAGAGCTCCCACTCACTTTCTTGTAAATACAGGCTTCTCCAAAAGTCTGTATAAAACCAAATGCTTTGATCACACTATCAAAGCATTTATTCCAACTCCGAGAAGCTTGCACCAGTCCATATATGGATCGCTGGAGCTTGCACACTTTGTTAGCTCCATTTGGATCGACAAAACCTTCTGGTTGTATCATATACAACTCTTCTTCCAGAAATCCATTCAGGAATGCAGTTTTGACATCCATCTGCCAAATTTCATAATCATAAAATGTGGCAACTGCTAACATGATTCGGGCAGACTTAAGCATCGCTACGGGTGAGAAGGTCTCATCGTAGTCAATCCCTTGAACTTGCCGAAAACCTTTTGCGACAAGTCGAGCTTTGTAGACAGTAATATTACCGTCAGCATCAGTCTTCTTCTTGAAGATCCATTTATTCTCAATTGCTTGCCAATCATTGGGCAAGTCAACCAAAGTCCATACTTTGTTCTCATACATGGATCCCATCTCAGATTTCATGGCTTCAAGCCATTTTACGGAATCTGGGCTCACCATCGCTTCTTCATAGTTCGTAGGTTCATCATGATCAAGTAGCATGACTTCCAGAACAGGATTACCGTACCACTCTGGCACGGATCTCACTCTGGTTAATCTACGAGGTTCAGTAGTATCTTGTACTGAAGTTTCATGATAATTATCATTAGCTTCCTCACTAACTGGTGTAGGTGTCACAGAAACAGGTTTCTGTGATGTACTACTTTCCAATAAGGGAGTAGGTACACTTACCTCGTCAAGTTCTACTTTCCTCCCACTCACTTCTTTCGAGAGAAACTCCTTCTCCAGAAAGTTTCCGAATTTAGCAACAAAAGTCTTGCCTTCGGATCTGTGATAGAAGGTGTATCCAATAGTTTCCTTTGGATATCCTATGAAGACACATTTCTCCGATTTGGGTTCGAGCTTATCAGGTTGAAGCTTTTTCACATAAGCATCACAGCCCCAAACTTTCAGAAGTGACAACTTTGGTTTCTTGCCAAACCACAGTTCATAAGGTGTCGTCTCAATGGATTTTGATGGTGCCCTATTTAACATGAATGCGGCCGTCTCTAGAGCGTATCCCCAAAATGATAGCGGTAAATCAGTAAGAGACATCATAGATCGTACCATATCTAGTAAAGTACGATTACGACGTTCGGACACACCATTACGCTGTGGTGTTCCGGGTGGCGTGAGTTGTGAAACTATTCCACATTGTTTCAAATGTACACCAAACTCGTAACTCAAATATTCTCCTCCACGATCAGATCGTAGGAATTTTATTTTCTTGTTACGATGATTTTCAACTTCACTCTGAAATTCTTTGAACTTTTCAAACGTTTCAGACTTGTGTTTCATTATGTAGATATACCCATATCTGCTTAAGGTGAGAAAATAACGATATCCGCCATGAGCCTCAACATTCATCGGACCACATACATCTGTATGTATGATTTGTAACAAATCTGTTGCTCTCTCCATAGTACCAGAGAACGGTGTTTTTGTCATCTTACCCATAAGGCACGGTTCGCAAGTACCAAGTGATTCATAATCAAGTGGTTCCAAAAGCCCATCAGTATGGAGTTTCTTCATGCGCTTTATACCGATATGACCTAAACGGCAGTGCCACAAATATGTTGCACTATTATTATCAACTCTGCATCTTTTGGTTTCAACACTATGAATATGTGTGTCACTACTATCGAGATTTAATAAGAATAGACCACTCTTTAAGGGTGCATGACCATAAAAGATATTACTCATGTAAATAGAACAACCATTATTCTCTGATTTAAATGAATAACCATTTCGCATCAAACAAGATCCAGATATAATGTTCATGCTTAACGTTGGCACCAAATAACAATTATTTAGGTCTAATATTAATCCCGAAGGTAGATGTAGAGGTAGCGCGCCGACTGCAATCACATCGACTTTGGAACCGTTTCCCATGTGCATCGTCACCTCGTCCTTAGCCAATCTTCGCTTAATCCGTAGTCCCTGTTTCGAGTTGCAAATATTAGCAACACAACAAGTATCAAATACCCAGGTGCTACTGCGAGCATTAGTAAGGTACACATCAATAACATGTATATCACATATACCTTTGTTCACCATGCCATCCTTCTTATCCGCCAAATACTTGAGGCAGTTCCACTTCCAGTGACCAGTCTGCTTGTACTAGAAGCACTCAGTTTCAGGCTTAGGTCCAGGTTTGGGTTTCTTCTCTTGAGCAGCAACTTGCTTGCTGTTCTTTTTGAAGTTCCCCTTCTTCTTCCCTTTGCCCTTTTTCTTGAAACTAGTGGTCTTGTTGACCATCAACACTTGATGATCCTTCTTGATTTCTACCTCCGCAGCTTTCAGCATTGCGAAGAGCTCGGGAATAGTCTTATTCATCCCTTGCATATTATAGTTCATCATGAAGCTCTTGTAGCTTGGTGGCAGTGATTGGAGAATTCTGTCAATGACGCAATCATCTGGAAGATTAACTCCCAATTGAATCAAGTGATTATTATACCCAGACATTTTGAGTATGTGCTCACTGACAGAACTGTTCTCCTCCATCTTGCAGCTATAGAACTTATTGGAGACTTCATATCTCTCAATCGGGGCATTTGCTTGAAATATTAACTTCAACTCCTGGAACATCTCATATGCTCCATGACGTTCAAAACGTCGTTGAAGTCCCGATCCTAAGCCGTAAAGCATGGCACACTGAACTATCGAGTAGTCATCAGCTTTGCTCTGCCAGACGTTCATAACATCTGGTGTTGCTCCAGAAGCAGGCCTGGCACCCAGCGGTGCTTCCAGGACGTAATTCTTCTGTGCAACAATGAGGATAATCCTCAAGTTATGGACCCAGTCCGTGTAATTGCTACCATCATCTTTCAACTTTGCTTTCTCAAGGAACGCATTAAAATTCAACGGAACAACAGCACGGGCCATCTATCTTCAATCAAACATAGGCAAGCAAGATACTATCAGGTACTAAGTTCATGATAAATTTAGGTTCAATTAATCATATTACTTAAGAACTCCCACTTAGATAGACATCCCTCTAATCCTCTAAGTGATTACGTGATCCAAATCAACTAAACCATGTCCGATCATCACGTGAGATGGAGTAGTTTCATTGGTGAACATCGCTATGTTGATCATATCTGCTATATGATTCACGCTCGACCTTTCGGTCTCCGTGTTCCGAGGCCATATCTGCATATGCTTGGCTCGTCAAGTATAACCTGAGTATTCCGCGTGTGCAACTGTTTTGCACCCGTTGTATTTGAACGTAGAGCCTATCACACCCGATCATCACGTGGTGTCTCAGCACGAAGAACTTTCACAACGGTGCATACTCAGGGAGAACACTTCTTGATAATTAGTGAGAGATCATCTTATAATGCTACCGTCAATCAAAGCAAGATAAGATGAATAAAAGATAAACATCACATGCAATCAATATAAGTGATATGATATGGCCATCATCATCTTGTGCTTGTGATCTCCATCTTCGAAGCACCGTCGTGATCACCATCGTCACCGGCGCGACACCTTGATCTCCATCGTAGCATCGTTGTCGTCTCGCCAATCTTATGCTTCCACGACTATCGCTACCGCTTAGTGATAAAGTAAAGGATTATAGCGCGATTGCATTGCATACAATAAAGCGACAACCATATGGCTCCTGCCAGTTGCCGATAACTCGGTTACAAAACATGATCATCTCATACAATAAAATTTAGCATCATGTCTTGACCATATCACATCACAACATGCCCTGCAAAAACAAGTTAGACATCCTCTACTTTGTTGTTGCAAGTTTTTACGTGGCTGCTATGGGCTTAAGCAAGAACCAATCTTACCTACGCATCAAAACCACAATGATAGTTTGTCAAGTTGGTGCTGTTTTAACCTTTGCAAGGATCGGGCGTAGCCACACTCGGTTCAACTAAAGTTGGAGAAACTGTCACCCGCTAGCCACCTTTGTGCAAAGCACGTCGGGAGAACCGGTCTCGCGTAACCGTACGCGTAATGTCGGTCCGGGCCGCTTCGTCCAACAATACCGCCGAACCAAAGTATGACATGCTGGTAAGCAGTATGACTTATATCGCCCACAACTCACTTGTGTTCTACTCGTGCATATAACATCAACACCTAAAACCTAGGCTCAGATGCCACTGATGGGTTTCGTAGTAATTTCAAAAAAATTCCTACGCACACGCAAGATCATGGTGATGCATAGCAACGAGAGGGGAGAGTGTGATCTACGTACCCTTGTAGATCGACAACGGAAGCTTTAGCACAACGTGGTTGATGTAGTCGTACGTCTTCACGGCCCGAGCGATCAAGCACCGAAACTACGGCACCTCCGAGTTCTAGCACACGTTCAGCTCGATGATGATCCCCGGACTCCGATCCAGCAAAGTGTCGGGGAAGAGTTCCGTCAGCACGACGGCGTGGTGATGATCTTGATGTACTACCGTCGCAGGGCTTCGCCTAAGCACCGCTATAATATTATCGAGGACTATGGTGGAAGGGGGCACCGCACACGGCTAAGAATATGATCATGTGGATCAACTTGTGTGTCTATGGGGTGCCCCCTTGCCCCCGTATATAAAGGATCAAGGGGAGGAGGCCGGCCGGCCCCTATGGCGTGCCAAGGAGGAGTCCTCCTCCTAGTAGGAGTAGGATTCCTACTAGGAGGGGGAAAGAAGTGGGGAGGGAGAAGGAAAGGGGGGCGCCGCCCCCCTCTCCTAGTCCAATTCGGACCAGGGGGAGGAGGCGCACGACCCACCCTGGCTGCCCCTCTCTCTCTCCACTAAGGCCCATATGGCCCATTACTTCTCCCCGGGGGGTTCCGGTAACCCTCCGGCTCTCCGGTTTTCTCTGAAATCACCCGGAACACTTCTGGTGTTCGAATATAGCCGTCCAATATATCAATCTTTATGTCTCGACCATTTTGAGACTCCTCGTCATGTCCGTGATCACATCCGGGACTCCGAACTAACTTCGGTACATCAAAACTCATAAACTCATAATATAACTGTCATCGAAACCTTAAGCGTGCGGACCCTACGGGTTCGAGAACAATGTAGACATGACCGAGACACGTCTCCGATCAATAACCAATAGCGGAACCTAGATGCTCATATTGGCTCCTACATATTCTATGAAGATCTTTTATCGGTCAGACCGCATAACAACATACGTTGTTCCCTTTGTCATCGGTATGTTACTTGCCCGAGATTCGATCGTCGGTATCTCAAATACCTAGTTCAATCTCGTTACCGGCAAGTCTCTTTACTCGTTTCGTAATACATCATCTTGCAACTAACTCATTAGTTGTAATGCTTGCAAGGCTTATGTGGTGTGCATTACCGAGAGGGCCCAGAGATACCTCTCCGACAATCGGAGTGACAAATCCTAATCTCGAAATACGCCAACCCAACATCTACCTTTGGAGACACCTGTAGAGCTCCTTTATAATCACCCAGTTACGTTGTGACGTTTGGTAGCACACAAAGTGTTCCTCTGGCAAACGGGAGTTGCATAATCTCATAGTCATAGGAACATGTATAAGTCATGAAGAAAGCAATAGCAACATACTAAACGATCGGGTGCTAAGCTAATGGAATGGGTCATGTCAATCAGATCATTCACCTAATGATGTGATCCCATTAATTAAATAATAACTCTTTGTCCATGGTTAGGGAACATAACCATCTTTGATTAACGAGCTAGTCTAGTAGAGGCATACTAGTGACACTCTGTTTGTCTATGTATTCACACATGTTCTATGTTTCCGGTTAATACAATTCTAGCATGAATAATAAACATTTATCATGATATAAGGAAATAAATAATAACTTTATTATTGCCTCTAGGGCATATTTCCTTCAGTCTCCCACTTGCACTAGAGTCAATAATCTAGATTACACAGTAATGATTCTAACACCCATGGAGCTTTGGTGCTGATCATGTTTTTCTCGTGGAAGAGGCTTAGTCAACGGGTCTGCTACATTCATATCCGTATGTATCTTGCAAATCTCTATGTCTCCCACCTGGACTAGATCCCGGATGGAATTGAAGCGTCTCTTGATGTGCTTGGTTCTCTTGTGAAATCTGGATTCCTTTGCCAAGGCAATTGCACCAGTATTGTCACAAAAGATTTTCATTGGACCCGATGCACTAGGTATGACACCTAGATCGGATACGAACTCCTTCATCCAGACTCCTTCGTTTGCTGCTTCCGAAGCAGCTATGTATTCCGCCTCACATGTAGATCCCGCCACGACGCTTTGTTTAGAACTGCACCAACTGACAGCTCCACCGTTTAATGTAAATACGTATCCGGTTTGCGATTTAGAATCGTCCGGATCAGTGTCAAAGCTTGCATCGACGTAACCAGTTACGATTAGCTCTTTGTCACCTCCATAAACGAGAAACACATCCTTAGTCCTCTTCAGGTATTTCAGGATGTTCTTGACCGCTGTCCAGTGATCCACTCCTGGATTACTTTGGTACCTCCCTGCTTGACTTATAGCAAGGCACACATCAGGTCTGGTACACAGCATTGCATACATGATAGAGCCTATGGCTGAAGCATAGGGAACATATTTCATTTTCTCTCTATCTTCTGCAGTGGTCGGGCATTGAGTCTGACTCAACTTCACACCTTGTAACACAGGCAAGAACCCTTTCTTTGCTTGATCCATTTTGAACTTCTTCAAAACTTTGTCAAGGTATGTGCTTTGTGAAAGTCCAATTAAGCGTCTTGATCTATCTCTATAGATCTTTATGCCTAATATGTAAGCAGCTTCACCGAGGTCTTTCATTGAAAAACTCTTATTCAAGTATCCCTTTATGCTATCCAGAAATTCTATATCATTTCCAATCAGTAATATGTCATCCACATATAATATCAGAAATGCTACAGAGCTCCCACTCACTTTCTTGTAAATACAGGCGAGAAACAACTCTTTGTCCATGGTTAGGGAACATAACCATCTTTGATTAACGAGCTAGTCTAGTAGAGGCATACTAGTGACACTCTGTTTGTCTATGTATTCACACATGTTCTATGTTTCCGGTTAATACAATTCTAGCATGAATAATAAACATTTATCATGATATAAGGAAATAAATAATAACTTTATTATTGCCTCTAGGGCATATTTCCTTCAGATACGGCGTGAGAAAGCGAGGTCAATCGAGAGACATATTGATAGAGAGACAAAGTGAGTGTGGTCCGACATTTATTGAACAGATATATATGCTTTGGAGAGATATTGTCTGATTGAGCTTTTGGCAAGGGTGAGGGCTGTAAGATAGATCTTGAGAGATGATCCAGTCACAGACGTGTAGATATATTTTGTGACTGGGAGGAAGCAAGGTCAATCGATCATATAGGGTCGTCGTGCGATCGAAAGAGTGAGACGGGTTGGAGAGAGTGACCTAGATAGACAATGTGCGTGAGAGAGTATACAATGTGAATAGGTCGAATTGGGCTCAAACATGGTGATATATCGTTTTTGTCCGAGAAAGAGCGAGGTCAATCGAGACATACAGAGAGAGAGAGAGAGAGAGAGAGCGAGAGAGAGAGGGAGAGGGAGAGAGAGAGATTGAGCGAGCGTGGCCCGCCATGAGGTCGAAAGAGTGGGGGCGGCTTGGATGGACTAACCTAGATAGACAATCTGCGTGAGAGAGTATAGAGTGTGTCGATCGAGGCCCGAACAGGGAGATATATCATTTGTGTGTGAAAGAAAATGAGGTTAAACGAGATTCAAATAAAGAGAGCGAGATTGAGTGAGTGTGGCCCACCGTGTGGAAGAAAGAGTGAGATAGTCTCGAGGGAGTGACCTAGATAGACAACGTGCGTGCGTGCGCACGAGAGGTTGGGGTGCTAGATAGGAAATGCATGTATTTAGCGTGATATGGTGAGAGGGAGAGGGAGGGAGAGAGAGAGAGAGCTCGGCATGGGGTGCAATGGAGGGTGTGTGAGGTAAATACAGTTGGTAACAGAGTGGAAAAAGGGGGTTGTGTAGTTGAGAGAGTTAGAGATCGAAAAATGGAGAGAAATAATGAATGTGTGTTGGAAACCGATAGCTTCCTAAGGTGGTTAGGAAAGGAAGATT
>NC_057809.1:217216717-217217375 GCF_018294505.1 Triticum aestivum
ACAACATTTGAATGTAGATAGTATGAGACTTAATATCGATGTTTCAATTCGGTGTACATTGTAAGATTTGAACCGAGGACCATGACTATGGGTAATTATTTCTAATTCGTGCCATACTAGGTTTCAAAAAGTTGACATTGACTTGATTTGTTGTGCTATTTTGTAGGTTATATGTTTGAATCCATCCAAACGTTTTCTCACTACCATGGTGTTCACCATATACATATAAATTTGTATTAAAAAAGTAGCATGGATACAGTGAAATGCGAAATCCACGTTAGAATTGGAGATCGCTATGTGACATACACTCTAATTCAAATAACTAATTATGTGACACACACTCTAATCCACGTCAGCGTGGATACCGTGGATACCATTTCGGTTTTTTTCAAATAACTCCTCATTAATTAATTTATAGTATCTTGTTTGGAATGACTAATTATTTGCAAGGAAAACACGGGCATGGTAATACATACAGATTTATTTGCAAATGAAAGAAGATGCCTTTGCATTCTCAAATCTCCTCTCAAATGTAGGCGCACCAGGTAGACCAGGGTCGTGTCGTGGTGGTCGCGTGTGTCGTACGGTGGCTTAGCACCCAGCCACCCACCCGGACGGATGCTTCGGTGCCTTAAAGGCACCTGCCTTTGGGTCACTG
>NC_057809.1:217217826-217230651 GCF_018294505.1 Triticum aestivum
CATGTTTCGGATTGAAATAACTAGCGGCATCTAGCGGCCCCAATTCTAGCCCTGCAAAATCTCCCTTCTCCACCATCCCCTTCTGCACCCAGATTGCTCAAATCCCTAATTCACCGCCAACCCAAGCAAAATTCGAATCGCCCCTCGTCTCGTCTCTTTCCCCACCTCTGTGCCGGACGACGAAGACGAAGACGACGATCGCGCTTCACCACCGCACCAGAGCTACCTCATCTATGCCCTCGTCCACCGTACTGGATGGTCCACCGACAATGTCGGCCACCGAAATCAACGTGCCTCACAGACACCGACTTCCACCGCAACGGGTGCGCTTCACCGACGCCGTCTCCCAGCTCACCGGGGCTACTTCACCGAGCACATCGTCGCACCTCCGCCCGACGAGGCCGCTGGGGCTTCACCAACGGTCTTGTCCACCGCATCATAGTGCTCCACTGGCACTCAAGATCTGCATCCGTGTGCGGCCAGCCAGCGCATCACCCTCAACGGCTCTGAAGTGACCCACACTCTAGCTAGGCGAGCATGCCCTAACGCCGGCCCGAACTAGGTATCCACACATCACTCCCTTGTGCATTGTTCCGACGATGTTTGGATATCCTTTCACTGCTCTCTTAGCTTACACGCATATGCAACTTTGACTTTAACTCTTATTTCTTCTGGAGATATCATCTGAAACAAGCAAATCCTTTTTTAGCGAAGCATGACGGTGCTACGGGATCTGGTACACATCCTGCACACCCGCATAACCTTGTATGTATCTGTCCTCTGGTACAACAGCAAGGTCGATTCCTCTTATTTGATCAACCATTCGCCGTGTCAAAAATGCAGAGGGGGATGCAAGGAGCACAAGGCCTACACATCCAAGCAAGTGGTAATATGGACTTGTACATGGAACATCCCAAGCGCAAGTAGAGCTGCAGTGAGCCTGTACAATGAGCTAGCGTAAGTCTCTGCATTTCATTTAATTCATACCGGCATTCGTGTATGATTTGTGTGCAGTGGCGGATCCACGAATTCAAGTTACCAGGGGCGCATTTAACTTAAAAAATACGAAGGCACTTGCTCTCCGGAAATCAACATAACTTGAGAAATGTGAAGCTACATGCACTTTGAAAACCAGCTAATGATCCAAAGTAGTTCAGATTATAAACACTAAATGATGCAAGCACCAAAAAACATAAAATGGAACATGGTGTACAAGGACAACAAACATGGTCTGTACCTGCTTGAATTATTCATTCTCTGGCTGAAAATATCGAAGTGTAATTGGACCTATAACTAGTGCGCAAACTACATATCAATATATCTATCCTGCACAAGTATGCCAATAGTTTCAAACAATAGATTAGAAAATTATTTATGCTATGTTGTCATGATACGGGGACTTTCTAGTAGATGGCCTCGATGTTTTCTCAAGCCATGAAAATGCACTATAATTTGCTTGTCATCAATGCTTGTAAATCTCTATGTCTCTCTCAACATAGTAGATCATCATTAGACACTAAATCCTTCAATGGGAGCTTGCAAAATGCTTGCATTAGATCCCTCATTAGACACTATATGTTCATCACCAGGAGCATGTAAAATGTTTGCATCAAATCCTTCATTAGCAGTCTGTTCATTAGACACTTCAGGCTCAAGAACAACATCAGCTTGGAAGTTTGCACCGGAAACTTGATTAGATACATCAGATTCAGTCAGTTCAGTATTGATTGGGGGAGTTATAAAATAAGTAGAAATTGGTTTCATTTTCTCATAGATTCCCTACACACAAACAGTTTTACAACACCGTCAGGTTTAACTATTAGCCAGAAATTGAAGAGTTGAATTAGATATAATTAGGGATGTGATGTACCTACTCATTGCGCATGCTACTCTTGCAAGCTGCGACTGTCCATTTGCGCAAGCTCGATGCCATGCCCGTGCCATCGTCGCTGCCTCCCACGCAGGCTACACCCAGGGTTGGATCTTCATCTTCTTGTCCTTCCGTTCGATTCAAGCCCGGCGACCACCCTCCAACAAGGGCGCGAGGAAGTGCTGTGTCGGTCTGTCCAGCGGTGGATAGGTTAGGAGTGAACCAGACTCGAGTCTGGAGCGAATGAATTGGGATTTTCCCTACTGTCGATCGATATGGGAGGCACTCATTTGGGACGCGATCCTGCTATAGGGCCTGCCTTGCACTTATGTTATTAGCCCATGCAAATTGAAACATTTTTCTTCATTTTTTACATTGCCTGCTCGTGCGTTGGGACGAACAAAACTAGCCTGGGCCAACCTGGATGACTCAAACTAGGTGCACACTTTCCAGCCACCCGAGGTGGACGCCCATACCAGCCCCTATGGTGGCGTCACCCCTTTTTGCGTGTATGATTGGGGTAGTGAAAAATATTCCAGTGGCGCTTTTGATTTACCCACAGAATGGTTGAATTGCTTGTTTCTATGAACTGAGTTCGCCAATAATGTGAAAGATCTCTGTCTTTTCATCCTATTGTAGATTGCTTAGATCTCGATATGCCAAAAGTAATCACATGAAATATAAAGTAAAAGCCAGTGTGATGTGTGTGGCTACAACTAGTCTGACTACACGTCGTCATATAACAAATCAAGGATGCACCATCTTACCAGATTAACCATTCGATTTACCAATGTAGTGTGGGAAGAAAGAAGTATTGAGACTGCGTATCCAAGCAATTGATGCCATGGACTCCTTCGTATAACCTTGTAAGCGAAAAAGAAGTTGCAGTGTGCCTGTACAAAGAACTAGCATAAGTTCAGGTACCTGCTTCTCGGAATTTTAGTTAGCCACTTATTGAAAAATTGTTCAATTACGTTGCTTGGCTTAATTTAGTTTGCTACTGATTACGTAATGCCACAACTTGTTAATCCTATTATAGACTGCGCCTATCTATGTGTTTGATACTTACTGTTAAGAATTACCTGTTTGCCTAAACTTAAATAGCTACTTGTTTGTTTAACTGCTTTGCTGCTGCAACAACGGGTTACAATGATGTTAATAACTACTTTTTAGCATCCAATTGAAACTCTTTAATTCCTTGTTTGTTTAACTGGTTTGCTGTTATAACTCCCAGTTGAGATGTTTTGCTAACTTCAACTTTTCTGAATCCAATCGGAACTTTAATGGCAAAATAGGTTAGCCCAAGATCAAAGAGCGAGGTCCCCATGGACGTTGTATCATCCCACAGCAGTGGCACCGGCCCAATCGTGCATTATAAATTGCCAACTGCTGATGCTCTAGAGGCTAAACTAGTGGTAGAAAGAGATTCTGCTTCTGCACTTAGAGATGAAGTTGACATGTTGAGGAAGCAAACAACACAATCACAAGCAGCACTCAAGACAACCATTAAATATTTGGTGGATTTCAAAACGAAGCAAGCTGAGACTGACCACATTGTTAAGGTCCTAAACAAAAAAAGGAAATTAAATTCCCACTTGGTAAATCATAGGTGAAATGTTTTTCGATCGTTGAATAACCTTTGTGTTGTTTGTTCATGTAATCAATCAAACCATTTGTTTTAGAGATCATGTAATAATTGTTTTTTGTTTTTTGTTTTTTGGTTTGTAATTTTATTTGAGCACAAGTTTGTATTAATTGATAAGACTTGGAGAAATTTCATTTTGATTGTTGTGCCAGACCTACAAATATGCCAATCGGGATGAAAGTGCATTCCGCAATAATAGTAGTATAGATGGACCATAAGTGGCACGCATCGGAAAGGGCCAAGATGCTGTAGTAGCTTGGCTAAAAAAGGATGCTGTTGCAGCAAAAAAAAGTACATCGGCCTGGCTTATGTATGTTAGCTGATATTATTGATCCATATACTCTATAAGTGTTTATATGTCTGTTAGTTTTGTACATTCTTGGTTGATTGACTTGGTATTTGAATCTTGACACATCACTTGTGTACATATCTAAATGAGAGTACACATTATGCTGCGTGTGACATTTGAGTTGGACATGAAGTGTTCCAAATATTCGAATTCACCTTAAACTGGATTCTAGCTTCTTGAGTATCGGCATTTGTAAACCATATTCATATATGACAGTGGAATACATCTTTGTCGACCTTTTGAAGATATATAAAAACACATACAATGATTTATAAAGATTCGTATAAGAATACAAAATGGATTCGAATTTAGTTGCCAGGGTAAACGTGGATGCTTATTGTCCCAAAATTCGAAAGAAGCGGCAAAATGTCCACTCCCACGTCGGCTGCCCGAAGCCAAGTGTTTGGGAGATGGAAATTACTGTCTACCCATTACACGGACAATCCATCGACCCGATTTCCACTGCTCTAAATAGGGGTAGGTTAGTAACTTCAATTAGACGTGACACAACCGCCTCTGAGCCCATTCCGACACGGTGGGCGCCAAACATGGGCGGGAAAACACATTTGATTCAAGCTCGTCCGAAAGACCTTTGTTTCTCCCTCCATTTCCCCATTCATACACGGTGGGCGGCAAAACAAACTCGACTCGGCTGAAATCGATGTAGGCAAATATTTTCAACAGGGGCAAGTTTGTAACTTCACTCAGACATGACACAACCGCCCTCCCTGTTAGCCCCGTTTAGACACCGTGGGCACCAACCATGGGTGCCAACCACCCTCTCCTCGCCCAAAATCGCTCTGGGCAAATATTGGCAAGATGCGAGATTACCGTCGTATCCCCATTTAAACGGGGGCTAAGTTCGTAACTTTCCCATACTTCAGACAGGCGCGTCCCAAAAACATGGTTCCCCATACCTCTCCCTCCATTTTCCCATGCATACACCGTCCGCGCTAGAACACCATCCCCACACCTGCCTCCGTCCGCCACCCCATCCATTGCCACCGTCCTCCACCCAATCCATCGCCACCGTCCTCCACCACATCCATCGCCATCGTCCTCCACCATGCCGGAGCGCCTACCAAGACTGCGTCGTCCACTACTAGAGATGGACATTTCTCATCCATGGCGACGGGCCAAGAGCCTTGCATCATGTCCTCTCGCTTCATCGGCGCCGTCGTCCTCTTTGCCGGGGCCGCTCACACCTCCTTCTCTTCCACCGCAACGGGACTTATCCCCTGATGCATGATGACCCACAAGTGTAGGGGATCTATCATAGCTTTTCGATAAGTAAGAGTGTCGAACCCAACGAGGAGCAGAAGGAAATGATAAGCAGTTTTCAGTAAGGTATTCTCTGCAAGCACTGAAATTATCGGCAACATATAGTTTTTTGATAAGGTAATTTGTAACGAGTAGCAAGTAATAAAAGTAAATAAGGTGCAGAAAGATGGCCCAATCCTTTTTGTAGCAAAGGACAAGCCTGGACAAACTCTTATATGAAGGAAAGCGCTCCCGAGGACACATGGGAATTATCGTCAAGCTAGTTTTCATCACGTTCATATAATTCACGTTCGGTACTTTGATAATTTGATATGTGGGTGGACCGGTGCTTGGGTACTGTCCTTACTTGGACAAGCATCCCACTTATGATTAACCCCCATTGCAAGCATCCGCAACTAAAACAGAAGTATTAAGGTAAACGTAACCATAGCATGAAACATATGGATCCAAATCAACCCCTTACGAAGCAATGCATAAACTAGGGGTTAAGCTTCTGTCAATCTAGCAACCCATCATCTACTTATTACTTCCCAATGCCTCCCTCTAGGCCCAAACAATGGTGAAGTGTCATGTAGTCGATGTTCACATGACACCACTAGAGGGATGACAACATACATCTCATCAAAATATCGAGTGAATACCAAATTCACATGACTACTTATAGCAAGACTTATCCCATGTCCTCAGGAACAAACGTAACTACTCATAAAGCATATTCATGTTCATAATCAGAGGGGTATTAATATGCATAATGGATCTAAACCTATGATCTTCCACCAAGTAAACCAACTAGCATCAACTACAAGGAGTAATCAACTCTACTAGCAACCCACAGGTACCAATCTGAGGTTTGGATACAAAGATTGGATACAAGAGACGAACTAGGGTTTGAGATGAGATGGTGCTGGTGAAGATGTTGATGGAGATTGACCCCCTCCCGATGAGAGGATTGTTGGTGATGACGATGGTGATGATTTCCCCCTTCCGGAGGGAAGTTTCCCCAGCAGAACAGCTCCGCCGGAGCCCTAGATTGGTTCCGCCAAGGTTCCGCCTCGTGGCGGCGGAGTTTCTTCCCCAAAGCTTGCTTATGATTTTTTCTCGAACGAAAGACCTCATATAGCATAAGATGGGCATCGGAGGGCCACCAGGGAGCCCACGAGGCAGGGGGGCTCGCCCCCACCCTCGTGGACAGCGTGTGGGCCCCCTCAGGTACTTCTTTTGCCCAATATTTTATATATATATATTCTGAAACGTGCTCCCATGAAGTTTTAGGAATTTTGGAGTTGTGCAGAATAGGTCTCTAATATTTGCTCCTTTTCCAGCCCAGAATCCCAGCTGTCGGCATTCTCCCTCTTCATGTAAACCTTGTAAAATAAGAGAAAATAGGCATAAGTATTGTGACATAACGTGTAATAACAACCCATAATGCAATAAATATCGATATAAAAGCATGATGCAAAATGGACGTATCAACTCCCCCAAGCTTAGACCTTGCTTGTTCTCAAGCGAAAGCCGAAATCTAAGAATATGTCCACATGTTTGGAGATAGAGGTGTCGATAAAAATAAAATACAGACATGAGGGCATCATGATCATTCTTAGAACAACAACATATATGTATATATTGTCATATGATCTCTTATGCTAAAGTAACAATTCAATCACAATTTCAAGTATGAATCATAAAGTTTATTGAGAACCAACAAACTCTAATATCAGTCATTGAGGCAATTGCAATTTATCATAACATAGGAAAGAGTCAATATAAGAGCTTTTCAGCAAGTCCACATAGTCAACCATCTTTTAGTCTTTCATAATTGCTAACACTCACGCGATATTTATGGTTATGAAGTTTTAATCTGACATAGAGAAAGATAGGGGCTTATGGTTTTGCTTCCCAACGTTTTACCTCAAGGGTAATGTCAAAATAATAGTTCATGAAAACTCACATCCAATTAGCTATATATATCTGGATCTTTCCAACACATTGTGCTTGCCAAAGGATAAAATGTAAAAAGGAAAGGTGAATATCACCATGACTCTTTGCATGAAGTATAAGACAAGAATAAAAGATAGGCCCTTCGTAGAGGGAAGTAGAGGTTGTCATGCGCTTTTATAGTTGGATGCACAGAATCTTAATGCAAAAGAACGTCACTTTATATTGCCACTTGTGATATGGACCTTTATTATGCAATCCATCGCTTTTATTTCTTCCATATCACAAGATCGTATAAAGCTTATTTTCTCCACATTAATAAGTCATACATATTTAGAGAGCAATTTTTATTGCTTGCACCGATGACAACTTACTTGATGGATCTTACTCAATCCATAGGTAGATATGGTGGACTCTCATGGCAATAACGGGTTTAGGGATATTTGGAAACACAAGTAGTATCTCTACTTGGTGCAAAGAAATTGGCTAGCAAGAGAGGGAAAGGCAAGCTCAACATGTTGGATGATCCATGACAATATAATTTATCTCAGATGCAAGAGAACATAACCCATTACGTTGTCTTCCTTGTTCAACGTCAACTCTTTAGCATGTCATACTTTAATGAGTGCTCACAATCATAAAAGATGTCCAAGATGGTACATTTATACGTGAACCTCTCTTTCTTTATTACTTCCTATTAATTGCAACCATGACCAAAATTATGTTTGTCAACTCTCAACAACTTTTATTCATCATACTCTTTATATGTGAGCCCATTACTCTCCATAAGATCCATATGATCTCTTTATTTATTTTTATTTCTTCTCTTTTATTTTATTCCCTCAAGATCATAGCAAAATAATCAAGTCCTTGATCAACACTAATCTTTATTATATATAGCTCACGGACTCAATTACGTAAGAAGATCATAAAGCAAAACTCACAACTAGATCATACTAAAACTTTATTCTACTAGATCAAGATATTATCAAAAGGATCAAACTAAGAAAAACAGTAAAGATAAAAGTGATGGTGATACGATACCGGGGCACTCCCCCAAGCTTCACAGTTGCCAAGGGAAGTGCCCACACCCATGTGATTATATCTCTTTTGCTGGTGAAGGAGATGGAGTTGTTGATGATGTAGGCTTGTCATCCCTCTTCCAAGGCATAGGCTCACCATCATAGAAGGATGATCGAGTCTCCGGAATCCTCAAATCTACAGCCAAACTCATCCTCTTGAATCTATATTCATACTCACAGTTTTGATTTTGCAGGTCATAGATCTGGGCTTGGAGGTGCTTGATTTTCTCATGAAGCTTGAAGATGGCCTCCCCAATGTCCTTGGCGTCCAACTTGTGGTTGTTGGTGAACTCCGTGATCATTATGTGATTGGAGTCGAGTCCACGCTCCACCATCTCCTGACACTTGAAAACTTGTTGCTCCATTGCCTCAAGCCTTGTCTCCACACTTCCGATCCTCCTTGGCCCCTCCACATCGCGGATGTGCAACAACCCCTCACGCATCTCAATGGTTTGAGGGTGTTGCAGCACCTCCGTGAGGTAGGGGTTGATGACCTTCTCGAAGAACTTGTCCTTGGGGGCACTTGAAGACGACATGGCGACCTAGATCTGTTAGAAAAACAGCTCGAAACAAAGACAAGAGATATTTGCGTGATACGGTGGTCAAAACCTTCGGGAGTTTATATAATGATTTTTTACTGACCGAAAGAAGTATCGTGCAAGAAAACGGAGCCCGAAGAGCACATGGGGTGCCCATGAGGCAGGGGGCGCGCCCAGGGGGGTAGGGTGCACCCTCCACCCTCATGGAAGCCCCGTGTCCTTTTCGGTCAGCTTCTTATTTTCCTATTTTTTTATATATTCCAAAACGGAAAAATATTGCCATTAGAACTGTTTTGGAGTCGGTTTACTTACCGTACCACGTACCTATTCCTTTTTGGAGTCTGAAACGTTCTGGAAAGTGTCCCTTATGTATTCCTCCGGGGTTACGGTTTCAATAATATTAGTTTCAACATTTATAGGATTACCTGAGATATAATGTTTGATTCTTTGACCGTTCACCACCTTCGGATTTGTGCCTTAGAAGTTGTTGATTTTTATGGCACCGGAACAATAGGCCTCCTCGATAAAGTAAGGACCTTCCCATTTAGAGAGATGTTTGCCTTCAAAAAATCTTAAACGAGAGTTGTATACCACTACATAATCACCTACATTAAACTCACGTTTTTGTATCCTTTTATCATGCCATCTTTTAACTTTTTCCTTAAACGGCTTGGCATTTTCATAAGCCTGGGTTCTCCATTCATTAAGTGAGCTAATGTCAAAAAGCATCTTCTCACCGACAAGTTTGACCTCATAGTTGAGCTCTTTAATAGCCCAATATGCCTTATGTTCTAATTCAAGAGGTAAATGGCATGCTTTACCATAAACCATTTTATATGGAGACATACCCATAGGATTTTTATATGCAGTTCTATAAGCCCATAATGCATCATCAAGTTTCTTGGACCAATTCTTTCTAGATCTGTTAACAGTCTTTTGCAAAATTAATTTGAGCTCTCTATTGCTAAGTTCTACTTGACAACTAGACTGCGGGTGATATGGAGATGCAATTCTATGATTAACATCATACTTAGCAAGCATTTTATGAAAGGCACCATGAATAAAATGTGAACCACCATCAGTCATTAAGTATCTAGGGACTCCAAACCTCAGAAAATAACTTCTTGAAGCATCTTAATAGAGGTGTTATGATCATCACTACTAGTTGGAATAGCTTCTACCCACTTAGTAACGTAATCAACAGCAACTAAAATATGAGTATACCCATTAGAGGAAGGAAAAGGTTCCATATAATCAAAGCCCCAAACATCAAATGGTTCAATAACAAGTGAATAGTTCATAGGCATTTCTTGACGTCTACTAATATTACCAATTCTTTGACATTCATCACAAGACAAGGCAAACTTACGGGCATCTTTGAAGAGAGTAGGCCAATAAAAACCGGATTGCAATACCTTATGCGCAGTTCTATCTCCAGCATGGTGTCCTCCATAAGCCTCAGAGTGGCACTTGCGTAGGATATGTCCCTGTTCATGCTCAGGTATACAACGTCTAATAGCACCATCTACTCTTTCTTTATAAAGATGTGGGTCATCCCAGAAGTAATGTCTTAAATCATAGAAGAACTTTTTCTTTTGCTGGTATGTGAAACTAGGTGGTATAAATTTAGAAACAATGTAATTAGCATAATCAGCATACCACGGAGCAGTACGATAAGCATTTATGACAGCTAATTGTTCATCAGGAAAGCTATCATCAATAGGTAGTGGGTTATCAAGAACATTCTCTAACCTAGACAAGTTGTCTGCAACGGGATTCTCAGCTCCCTTTCTATCAATAATATGCAAATCAAATTCTTGTAGCAGGAGAACCCATCTAATAAGTCTAGGTTTAGCATCTTTCTTTTCCATAAGATATTTAATAGCAGCATGATCAGTGTGAATAGTTACTTTAGAATCAACAATATAAGGTCTGAACTTATCACAAGCAAATACAACTGCTAAGAATTCCTTTTCAGTAGTGGAATAATTTCTTTGAGCACCGTCTAGAGTTTTGCTAGCATATTGAATAACATTTAATTTATTATCAACTCTTTATCCTAGAACAGCCCCTACAACATAATCACTAGCATCACACATACTTTCAAATTGTAAATTCCAATCAGGTGGCCGAACAATAGGTGCAGAAATCAAGGCTTTCTTAAGTATTTCAAATGCTTCTACACAATCATCATCAAAGACAAAAGGAATATCTTTTTGTAATAG
The DNA here is from genome assembly GCF_018294505.1 of Triticum aestivum. NCBI lineage: Eukaryota > Viridiplantae > Streptophyta > Magnoliopsida > Poales > Poaceae > Triticum > Triticum aestivum. The sequence goes on from NC_057809.1 coordinate 217,228,753, forward strand.
GTTAGTCAGAGGCCGGGAAATTTTTGAGAAGTCCTTAATGAACCTCCTATAAAAACCGGCATGACCAAGGAAACTTCTTATACCTTTGATGTCCTTGGGACATGGCATCTTTTCAATAGCATCAACCTTAGCTATGTCAACTTCAATACCTCTTTCAAAAATTTTATGCCCCAAGACAATACCTTCATTAACCATAAAGTGGCACTTCTCCCAATTCAAGACAAGGTTAGTTTCTTCACATCTCTGCAAAACTTGATCAAGGTTGCTCAAGTAATCATCAAAAGAGGATCCATAAACAGAGAAATCATCCATGAAAACTTCACAAATCTTTTCACAAAAGTCAGAGAATATAGCCATCATGCATCATTGAAAGGTAGCAGGTGCATTACATAAACCAAAAGGCATATGTCTATAAGCAAAGGTACCGAAAGGAAAAGTAAAAGTAGTCTTTTCTTGATCATCAGTTGACACAGGTATTTGAGAGAAACCAGAGTAACCATCTAGAAAGCAAAAATGTGTATGTTTGGATAATCTTTCTAGCATTTGATCAATGAAAGGAAAAGGGTAATGATCTTTTTTAGTAGCTTTATTTAATTTGCGGAAATCAATTACCATCCTATAACCTATAATAATTCTTTGCAGAATCAATTCATCTTTATCATTAGGAATGACAGTAATACCTCCCTTCTTAGGGACACAATGGATAGGGCTTACCCACTGACTATCAGCAACGGGATAAATTATACCTGCTTCAAGGAGCTTTAATATTTCCTTTCTTACCACTTCTTTCATCTTAGGATTTAGCTGTTGTTGGTGATCAATAACTGGTTTGGCGTCTTTCTCCAAATTTATTTTGTGTTGACATAGAGTGGGACTAATGCCCTTAAGATCATCAAGAGTATATCCAATAGCAGCACGGTGCTTCTTCAGAGTTTTCAATAATCTTTCTTCTTCATGCTCTGAAAGGTTAGCACTAATAATAACAGGATATATCTTCTTTTCATCAAGATAAGCATATTTAAGAGTATGAGGCAATGGTTTAAGCTCAAACACGGGATCACCCTTGGGTGGAGGAGGATCCCCTAGGATTTCAATAGGAAAGTTGTGTTTTAGAATAGGTCCCTGTTTAAAGAATACTTCATCTATTTCCCTTCTTTCATTCATGAACACATCATTTTCATGGTGTAACGCCCCGAGACCGATGCTCGAGAAGACTTCCGGCTATTCCGAGTTTCGCCGTGTGTTTTATTTGCTTTTGTGCATTTCATCATGTCATCATGTGCATGGTGTGATTTCTCATACATATTATGTTGTTGCATGTTCCATGCATGAATCTCGCATCACCCACCTTCTCCTTCCCTCTACTTCCTTCTTTTGACAAGTGCCATTTTCCCCCTTCTCCTTTAATGTTCACCTTCTCCCAAATAGTCAAACTTATTGCCCTAAACCCCACCGCCAAATTTCACCTCTTTTGGGAATGTTTTGGCTAGGTTTTAAAATGGCTCAAGTTTGAATTTAATTCAAACTTGAATTATTTTTCTTCCTCTAAAAATTGCCAAACCAATTTATTCAAATTCTGCATATTCTCAAGACTCCAGGGATATTTTCTTTTCTGAAATATTCCACCTCTAGCACCTCTTTCTTTTCTCCTAAATTCTGGTTGAAGAATTAAGGAAAAGAAAAGAGAGATGGAGAAGCCAGCCCAACTGGGCCCCCCAGCTACCGCAGCTCGGCCCAGCCACCCGCGCAGCCAGACCGGCCCAAGGCCTAGGCCCAGCAGCGCCCCCCTCTAACCCTAGTTTCCCGATCCCCTCATCTCTCCCTCCCTTCGTCCTCTTCCAGCGCCGCCAGTCACCCATCGCCCGATCCCATCGCCTCTCCTGCTCGATCCCATCTCTC
>NC_057809.1:217231044-217232799 GCF_018294505.1 Triticum aestivum
CGCGCCTCCCCGTCACCCGCGTCTCCTCGCGCTGGCCCCGGCCAGCCGGCCACCGGAGCCTCGCCGACGCCCCGTCCTCGCCTCTCCACACGCTCGCCAGGTCCCCGTGCCGAGCCGGCCCTGCAGCCCCGTCCCCGGCCTCCGATGACTCGCCGCGCCCGCCAAGTTCCTGCGTGAGCCTCCTCTGCTCGCTCGCGTGGGCCGCAGCGGCTGCAAGGCCGGTCGTAGCCAGCCAGCCTCGCCTCTGCTCCGAAACCAGGATCGTCAAGGTCATCTTCGAGAACTTTCGCCAAGTACCACGACATTCGGAGCCCCTTGGAAACGTCAAGTTCGACTACAAAACGTCAAACGTGTACCACTACCGCCGCCCGAACTTCTACGAACGGTGTACCACGACGAACATGTACGGCTACATGATGACCCGCCAAGACCCCGAACCACTACCATCGCGAGAACAACTACTTCCACTACCGTCGCCACGTGAACAACTACTTCCTCTACCATCGTCGTGTACAACTACTTCCCACGACGACCCGAGAACGACTACTTCCACTACGAACGCGTTCCGCCCCGAATGCACGCTTCAAAGGTATAACCCCGAGACGACGACCGCGATGAGATGGCCTTGCATGTATGAGATGCACCCTATGTTTGCACCGTGCCCGTTTGCTTCATGCACGTTCCTCCTCGTTCGTCATGCCGATGAACCGTGGGAACCCGGTAACCGGGATCACCCCACCATCTCTAGCATGTTCCGCACATCCGCACGCCTCCTTTTGCACCGGTATCTCCGTGAGCTACCGGAACCGATATGTTGCCGTGGCATCATTTTCGGATATGTTGCCATGGCACCATTTTTGTTTCGCCGCCGTGGCACCCTTTTTGTTCCGCCATGGTGACCAGATGCTTCATAACATGCTCATGTCAACATTTTCATAAAATTGCATAAAACTTGTATATGTCATCCGCATCATGATAACAACATTTAAAATGTTTAAACTTGTTGTTGCATTAAATTGCTAAATGCATATGGGGATTTACCGGATTTGTTGTTTTTATATCCGGCCCCATTTAAATTGTTTAGATGGTATAGTTTATATTATGCTTCACCTCTTGCCATGTTTAACAACAGTTAATATTGTTGGGTAGCTTAAACGAGAGATAACTAAATAATTGATGTGGTGTTCCGTCAATATGCAACTCGTGCATATTGAGCTCCACTTAAATTGTAGTGTTGTTTGCTTCATTTTTCCATGCCATGCCTCATTAAACCGGACATGCATCATACTTGTTTGCGCATCATGACTTGTTTATGCTTGTGTGTTTACTATGTTGTTTGTTCCTTTCCGGGTTGCTTCTCACGTTAGCTTCGGTTTCGTTCCGGAGTTGTGAGGATTCGTTCGTCTACGGCCGTTTGTCTTCTTCTTGGATTCGTTCTTCTTCCTTGCGGGATTTCAGGCAAGATGATCATACCCTCGAAATCACTACTATCTTTGCTATGCTAGTTTGCTCGCTCTTTTGCCATGCCAATGCTACGATGCCTACCACTTGCTTGTCAGCCACCCAAATTGCCATGTTCAACCTCTAACCCACCATGTCCTAGCAAACCGTTGATTGGCTATGTTACCGCTTTGCTCAGCCCCTCTTATAGCATTGTTAGTTGCAGGTGAAGATTGAAGTTTGTTCCTTGTTGGAACATGGAGATGTTGTTCCTTGTTGGAACATGTTTACTTGTTGGGATATCACAATATATCT
>NC_057809.1:217232809-217233847 GCF_018294505.1 Triticum aestivum
TCCGGCTATTCCGAGTTTCGCCGTGTGTTTTATTTGCTTTTGTGCATTTCATCATGTCATCATGTGCATGGTGTGATTTCTCATACATATTATGTTGTTGCATGTTCCATGCATGAATCTCGCATCACCCACCTTCTCCTTCCCTCTACTTCCTTCTTTTGACAAGTGCCATTTTCCCCCTTCTCCTTTAATGTTCACCTTCTCCCAAATAGTCAAACTTATTGCCCTAAACCCCACCGCCAAATTTCACCTCTTTTGGGAATGTTTTGGCTAGGTTTTAAAATGGCTCAAGTTTGAATTTAATTCAAACTTGAATTATTTTTCTTCCTCTAAAAATTGCCAAACCAATTTATTCAAATTCTGCATATTCTCAAGACTCCAGGGATATTTTCTTTTCTGAAATATTCCACCTCTAGCACCTCTTTCTTTTCTCCTAAATTCTGGTTGAAGAATTAAGGAAAAGAAAAGAGAGATGGAGAAGCCAGCCCAACTGGGCCCCCCAGCTACCGCAGCTCGGCCCAGCCACCCGCGCAGCCAGACCGGCCCAAGGCCTAGGCCCAGCAGCGCCCCCCTCTAACCCTAGTTTCCCGATCCCCTCATCTCTCCCTCCCTTCGTCCTCTTCCAGCGCCGCCAGTCACCCATCGCCCGATCCCATCGCCTCTCCTGCTCGATCCCATCTCTCTCCCGCGACCCCGAGCTCCCTGCAGTCCGAGCGCCACGAGGAGGAGCCCCTTGAGCACCGGCCGCCGCCGCCAGTCTTCGCCATGCCCCTGCTGCCTTCCTTCCCCGCGCCTCCTCCTCGCCAACTCCCTGTCGCCGAGCGTCGAGGAGAGGAGCCCCTCGAGCACCGGCCGCGCGCCACGCGCCCAACCTCCTCTTCGCCCGCCTCCTCGTCTGTCCGTCGCCGCCGCGGCGCGGGCCCCGCCTGACGGATCCCCGGGCAGTCTTCCGGCGTCGCGCCTCCCCGTCACCCGCGTCTCCTCGCGCTGGCCCCGGCCAGCCGGCCACCGGAGCCTCGCCGACGCCCCGTCCTCGCC
>NC_057809.1:217236213-217446041 GCF_018294505.1 Triticum aestivum
CGTGCCCGCGGTTATGGGCAGATGGGAATTTGTTAACGTCCGGTTGTAGAAAACCCGAAGTTGACCTTAATTAAAATACATCAACCGCGTGTGTAACCGTGATGGTCTCTTTCCGGCGGGGCCCGGGAAGTGAACACGGTTGTTGGAGTTATGCTTGACGTAGGTAGTCCAGGATCACTTCTTGATCATACTTTTATCGACCGTGCTTTGCCTTCTCTTCTCGCTCTCATTTGCGTATGTTAGCCACCATATATGCTAGTCGCTTGCTGCAGCTCCACCTCATACCTTTACCTTACCCATAAGCTTAAATAGTCTTGATCTCGCGGGTGCGAGATTGCTGAGTCCCCGTGGCTCACAGATACTTCCAAAACCAGCTTGCAGGTGCCGTTGAGTCCGTACAGATGACGCAACCAAGCTCAGGAGGAGCTCGATGAAGATCTTGTCCTTTGTGTTGTTTCCGTTCTAGTTGATCAGTAGTGGAGCCCAGTTGGGGTCGATCGGGGACCTTTGTCGCATTTGGGGTTCTTCTTTTATTTTGGCTCCGTAGTCGGGCCCTGATTGTATTTGGTTGATGTAATGCTTTATTCATGTAATTGTGTGAAGTGGCGATTGTAAGCCAACTATGTAATCTCTCTCCCTTATTATATTACATGGGTTGTGTGAAGATTACCTCACTTGCGACATATGCCTTCGATGCGATTATGCCTCTAAGTCGTGCCTCGACACGTGGGAGATATAGTCGCATCGAGGGTGTTACAAGTTGGTATCAGAGCCTTCCCCGACCTTAGGAGCCCCATTGCTTGATCGTTTTTAGCAGCCGAGTTGTGTCTAGAAAAATGTTTTGAGTCATTTAGGAATTATATATCGGAGAGTTTAGGAATTGTTTTTACTTCCCAGTCTCCTCATCGCTCTGGTAAGGCATCCTGACGTAGAGTTTTGACTCTTCTCTTCTCAAATTTCACTAAATTTTTTTTAGGATCACGCGGGTATCTTGGAATCGTTCCGATGGTTTTATGACGAGAACATTGTCTTGGTGCCTCCTGTCAGGGGTTTAGTGGAAGTGTCCCGGGGAGTTGAGCTCTGAGGTGTTGCCGTCACAATTTTATCGTTGCAATTCTGGTATACTTGAGATATGTACGCCGACATCGAAAATCTCTTTTATGCAGTTCGTTGGTGAGATAACCTCGACGCCACCCAGTACTGGGGCGGGAGTTCGGGAGTATCGCCATAACTTGTATAACGGATGATTTTCGAAGGTTGAGGTAGACGATTTCCGAAGGTTTCTTGGTTATGTGTTGAAGGATGGATACAGCTGGATGTAGGATTTGTTAGTTTTGGGTGAGATATTATGCTTCCCCTGTATCCCCAACACCTGATTGCATAACCGGAAAATTTCGGGAGTTTCATAGGTGGGAATTCAAGTAGCTCTTAGGATATCTTTTCGACAGATGTATGATATGAAATTGGGGTTCGACGTCTAGTGGTCCGCCTTTCCACGGTCGTTTTTACAGTGGTCTCGTTGTGTCTTAAAGAGTCCTTGGCTATGCCGACTCGGGGACACTTCGTATGTCATGTGCACTGCCTTGTACATGATGGTGCTGTACACTCGAGCCCGTGTAGGCCCCACCACGAAAACTTCGGACGAAATCTCTATCATATGTTTGTTCCGGCTTATTCTACAAGCCAGTCCTTTGTTTTTGTTTTGAGTTGTGGTATTCGAGTTGCTTCAATGTCAAGTGTTGATTCCATACCTTTCCGAAATGGTGTTCTCATACTTCGATGTGAATACCAATCCTTCTCGACAATCGAGATTGTCATGTCAATCCTTTTCAACCAGCGTCTTTCTCTTCAAGTGGATCCGATCATTTCAACATTCGCAAGATCACCTCTCAGTTCTCTCAACGGTGTTTGTTTCATCCGTCCCAAGTTGTTTTTGTTTTCCCGCCCTCCCACCCCTTTTTCTTCAAGGACTCAGATTTCTTAATCGAGTATCCATTTTATTGATGGGAAGTTTCTCCATTCTTTTCCGTCAATGTTCTTATCCGGTGATTCTCATGAAGATTCTAATGGAGCTTCAAGTTCGTCATTCCTCATTCCTTTCTCTTCTCCGGTGGATTCAAGTCAAGATTTGTCGATTATATCCTTTTTTTCTCGTCTCAAATACCTTCTCTTGACGGTGCTCCTCATATTTATTCATTTCTCGCTATTCTATTGTTCCGGAGTGCTCAAGATATCTCGAAGATTCGTGTTTCCACTCTGCATTTGTTCAAGCTCTTTCGAGATTGGTATCTCATTCAAGTCATTTAATTCAACCGGTGCAACATCTCTTTTAAATCTTTTCAACGGTGTTCTTTTGAGTGGGCCCTAACCCACAGGTCTTTTCCCAGGATCTTACCTGACTCTTCTAATTCTCCCAGAGATGTCCTTAAAATTCTTTTCGAAGTTTGACGTAAGAATGAGTTATCATCAGTCAAATGCCATCTCCTAGATCTTTCACAATTATTTTCATCGTTGGCTCAACCTCTTCGTTTTGATTCTTTCGGAGTGCCTCAATAGTTCTTGGTGGTGTTTCTCGTTGTCATTCTCATCATTTGAAGATCGAAGAAGAGTTTCTCTTTAATCTTGCTCTATTCTCTTCAAGATTCATGGTGCTAGCTTGTTGCCATCCTCTCATAATTGTTTTGATCGTGAGAATTCTTTTCATCCATCCGGAGTTATTCAAGAGTCTTCTCAGTTTGTCATCCGGAGTCCATCAATTCAGATTTATTCATTCTCAGTTTGCAGTTATCATTCTCCGATCTTACCGGTGCCTTGTTCAAGTGATATTTAATCGGCTCGTGCTCTCTTCGTTCTCATGTATCCAAATACCCTAAAGTATCTTCATTCATTTTGCAATTCTTCCCGGTGATTTGTGCATTTGCTACGTTCAATTTCAATTCTTACGGTGGTTCGTTCAAGAGTTCTCTTTCTTTGTTATCATATCAATTCATTCGTTCTTTCCAAATCCTACCGGTGGTTCGTTGAAGACCTTCTCAAGTTTACGCCATATCTCTCTTAATCCTTTCTACAAGAATAAGTAGTATGCCAAATCCGTTGCTTGTCATCAATTTAAATTGGTGAAGGATACGCATAACATAATTCTTATTTTGGTTTCATCCAAGTGATTAATCCTTTCCTTCAGAGTTTGTTCAGGAGGAATAAATTCTTGGCTGCTTGTTGTTCATCTTTCTTCCGGAGTTCTAAGTTTTCCGCATTATCTCGTCGCGAAGCTCCATCTAAATCATTGCAAGGCTTCACCTTGTGTTTCAACTTCTCTTTCTTTTTATCATCCTTTTATTACCGGAGTTCTTCATGGAGGCTCTACATGGTGGTTCATCAAGGATTCCTTTCATTCTTCAATTGTTCTTCAGGTTTTCTCTCGAAGTTATGACCCGCCAAGCTATACTCTAAAATAAACATGGTGCTCAACACATGTTTTGTTTTGAGGAGCTCAAGCATTCTTCATCTTGCTATCCGGAGTGCAATTTCTTTCTACCGTATCTTTGGAGGTGGTATTATGTCCTTCTTGATAATTCCCCTTCGTTGCTTCGTGAGTCACAAATTATCAAGAATGAGGTAGTTTAAATCCATTAATCTCGTCATTGGAGTTATCTTGGATTATATTTCACCTTAAGCCTTCCCTAAGGATGGTTGTTATGGTGCTTATAAATGATCCAAGTTTCTTCATTTATCCTCCCGGTGAAATAAGTTTCTTGTCTTCTTGTTCATATCAATCCAATCTTGTTTTTTTCGTAAGTGGCAGGTTGTCACCTCATTATTTGAGATGTACTCCACAAGACCATAGCAAGCTTATCTTTTCGTTTTTGGTTTTCCAACAACTCCGTTCTAGCATTTGTTGTTATCGTGCTCTCTCAAGATCTTGTTTCACTTTGTTCATTCCATTCCACTCTTTCTTCTATTCCGGAGGCATTGTGATGCTCCTCTCTGCAACCCATCATCTCGTTTGTCAAAGATCATGTTCTTTTCGTGCTTATCCATTTAACCAGAGTGTCGTGTCCTCTGCTCAAGTTCTTTTCATCTTATCTAGTCTTGTATCACTTTTCAACCGGAGTGCTGTTCGAATTTGGTCTTCCTTGGTCCCCTTCCTTAACCGGCGTGTTTTCAATATATATCTTCCCTTCAACCTCAAGGTTTTTCGCAAATGCTCTTTGTCCCTCGTTTCTAACGTAGTGTTTTCGACCTAGTTCACCTTCGTGGTATTCTTTTCTCGAATTTGTTCAACCTCGCAAGGTTCTTTGGTTTCACTCATTTGTAAAAGAAGCAACTTAGTTTTACCTTTCTTTTTCTCTTCCGTTTTCCATCCGGTGCCATTCTAGATCTCGGGACGAGATCCTCTTGTAGTGGTGGAGTGTTGTAACGCCCCGAGACCGATGCTCGAGAAGACCTCCGGCTATTCCGAGTTTCGCCGTGTGTTTTATTTGCTTTTGTGCATTTCATCATGTCATCATGTGCATGGTGTGATTTCTCATACATATTATGTTGTTGCATGTTCCATGCATGAATCTCGCATCACCCACCTTCTCCTTCCCTCTACTTCCTTCTTTTGACAAGTGCCATTTTCCCCCTTCTCCTTTAATGTTCACCTTCTCCCAAATAGTCAAACTTATTGCCCTAAACCCCACCGCCAAATTTCACCTCTTTTGGGAATGTTTTGGCTAGGTTTTAAAATGGCTCAAGTTTGAATTTAATTCAAACTTGAATTATTTTTCTTCCTCTAAAAATTGCCAAACCAATTTATTCAAATTCTGCATATTCTCAAGACTCCAGGGATATTTTCTTTTCTGAAATATTCCACCTCTAGCACCTCTTTCTTTTCTCCTAAATTCTGGTTGAAGAATTAAGGAAAAGAAAAGAGAGATGGAGAAGCCAGCCCAACTGGGCCCCCAGCTACCGCAGCTCGGCCCAGCCACCCGCGCAGCCAGACCGGCCCAAGGCCTAGGCCCAGCAGCGCCCCCCTCTAACCCTAGTTTCCCGATCCCCTCATCTCTCCCTCCCTTCGTCCTCTTCCAGCGCCGCCAGTCACCCATCGCCCGATCCCATCGCCTCTCCTGCTCGATCCCATCTCTCCCCGCGACCCCGAGCTCCCTGCAGTCCGAGCGCCACGAGGAGGAGCCCCTTGAGCACCGGCCGCCGCCGCCAGTCTTCGCCGTGCCCCTGCTGCCTTCCTTCCCCGCGCCTCCTCCTCGCCAACTCCCTGTCGCCGAGCGTCGAGGAGAGGAGCCCCTCGAGCACCGGCCGCGCGCCGCGCGCCCAACCTCCTCTTCGCCCGCCTCCTCGTCTGTCCGTCGCCGCCGCGGCGCGGGCCCCGCCTGACGGATCCCCGGGCAGTCTTCCAGCGCCGCGCCTCCCCGTCACCCGCGTCTCCTCGCGCTGGCCCCGGCCAGCCGGCCACCGGAGCCTCGCCGACGCCCCGTCCTCGCCTCTCCACACGCTCGCCAGGTCCCCGTGCCGAGCCGGCCCTGCAGCCCCATCCCCGGCCTCCGATGACTCGCCGCGCCCGCCAAGTTCCTGCGTGAGCCTCCTCTGCTCGCTCGCGTGGGCCGCAGCGGCTGCAAGGCCGGTCGTAGCCAGCCAGCCTCGCCTCTGCTCCGAAACCAGGATCGTCAAGGTCATCTTCGAGAACTTTCACCAAGTACCACGACATTCGGAGCCCCTTGGAAACGTCAAGTTCGACTACAAAACGTCAAACGTGTACCACTACCGTCGCCCGAACTTCTACGAACGGTGTACCACGACGAACATGTACGGCTACATGATGACCCGCCAAGACCCCGAACCACTACCATCGCGAGAACAACTACTTCCACTACCGTCGCCACGTGAACAACTACTTCCTCTACCATCGTTGTGTACAACTACTTCCCACGACGACTCGAGAACGACTACTTCCACTACGAACGCGTTCCGCCCCGAATGCACGCTTCAAAGGTATAACCCCGAGACGACGACCGCGATGAGATGGCCTTGCATGTATGAGATGCACCCTATGTTTGCACCATGCCCGTTTGCTTCATGCACGTTCCTCCTCGTTCGTCATGCCGATGAACCGTGGGAACCCGGTAACCGGGATCACCCCACCATCTCTAGCATGTTCCGCACATCCGCACGCCTCCTTTTGCACCGGTATCTCCGTGAGCTACCGGAACCGATATGTTGCCGTGGCATCATTTTCGGATATGTTGCCATGGCACCATTTTTGTTTCGCCGCCGTGGCACCCTTTTTGTTCCGCCATGGTGACCAGATGCTTCATAACATGCTCATGTCAACATTTTCATAAAATTGCATAAAACTTGTATATGTCATCCGCATCATGATAACAACATTTAAAATGTTTAAACTTGTTGTTGCATTAAATTGCTAAATGCATATGGGGATTTACCGGATTTGTTGTTTTTATATCCGGCCCCATTTAAATTGTTTAGATGGTATAGTTTATATTATGCTTCACCTCTTGCCATGTTTAACAACAGTTAATATTGTTGGGTAGCTTAAACGAGAGATAACTAAATAATTGATGTGGTGTTCCGTCAATATGCAACTCGTGCATATTGAGCTCCACTTAAATTGTAGTGTTGTTTGCTTCATTTTTCCATGCCATGCCTCATTAAACCGGACATGCATCATACTTGTTTGCGCATCATGACTTGTTTATGCTTGTGTGTTTACTATGTTGTTTGTTCCTTTCCGGGTTGCTTCTCACGTTAGCTTCGGTTTCGTTCCGGAGTTGTGAGGATTCGTTCGTCTACGGCCGTTTGTCTTCTTCTTGGATTCGTTCTTCTTCCTTGCGGGATTTCAGGCAAGATGATCATACCCTCGAAATCACTACTATCTTTGCTATGCTAGTTTGCTCGCTCTTTTGCCATGCCAATGCTACGATGCCTACCACTTGCTTGTCAGCCACCCAAATTGCCATGTTCAACCTCTAACCCACCATGTCCTAGCAAACCGTTGATTGGCTATGTTACCGCTTTGCTCAGCCCCTCTTATAGCATTGTTAGTTGCAGGTGAAGATTGAAGTTTGTTCCTTGTTGGAACATGGAGATGTTGTTCCTTGTTGGAACATGTTTACTTGTTGGGATATCACAATATATCTTACTTAATTAATGCATCTATATACTTGGTAAAGGGTGGAAGGCTCGGCCTTATGCCTGGTGTTTTGTTCCACTCTTGCCGCCCTAGTTTCCGTCATATCGGTGTTATGTTCCCGGATTTTGCGTCCCTTACGCGGTTGGGCTATAATGGGAACCCCTTGATAGTTCGCCTTAAGTAAAGCTTCTCCAGCAATGCCCAACATTGGTTTTACCATTTGCCACCTAGCCTTTTCTTTTCCCTTGGGAGTCGCGCTCCTGAGGGTCATCATTATTTTACCCCCCCGGGCCAGTGCTCCTCTGAGTGTTGGTCCAACCTGTCAGCTACCGGTGGCTACCAGGGGCAACTCTGGGCTGGCCTACCCGTACCTAGGACAATCTGAGTGTGCCCTGAGAAAGAGATATGTGCAGCTCCTATCGGGATTTGTCGGCACATTCGGGCGGTGTTGCTGGTTTAGTTTTACCCTGTCGAAATGTCTTGTTGTACCGGGATACCGAGTCTGATCGGAGTGTCTCGGGTGGAGGTCTATTCCTTTGTTGACCGTGAGAGCTTGTCATGGGCTAAGTTGGGACTCCCCTGCAGGGATTTGAACTTTCGAAAGTCGTGCCCGCGGTTATGGGCAGATGGGAATTTGTTAACGTCCGGTTGTAGAAAACCCGAAGTTGACCTTAATTAAAATACATCAACCGCGTGTGTAACCGTGATGGTCTCTTTCCGGCGGGGCCCGGGAAGTGAACACGGTTGTTGGAGTTATGCTTGACGTAGGTAGTCCAGGATCACTTCTTGATCATACTTTTATCGACCGTGCTTTGCCTTCTCTTCTCGCTCTCATTTGCGTATGTTAGCCACCATATATGCTAGTCGCTTGCTGCAGCTCCACCTCATACCTTTACCTTACCCATAAGCTTAAATAGTCTTGATCTCGCGGGTGCGAGATTGCTGAGTCCCCGTGGCTCATAGATACTTCCAAAACCAGCTTGCAGGTGCCGTTGAGTCCGTACAGATGACGCAACCAAGCTCAGGAGGAGCTCGATGAAGATCTTGTCCTTTGTGTTGTTTCCGTTCTAGTTGATCAGTAGTGGAGCCCAGTTGTGGTCGATCGGGGACCTTTGTCGCATTTGGGGTTCTTCTTTTATTTTGGCTCCGTAGTCGGGCCCTGATTGTATTTGGTTGATGTAATGCTTTATTCATGTAATTGTGTGAAGTGGCGATTGTAAGCCAACTATGTAATCTCTCTCCCTTATTATATTACATGGGTTGTGTGAAGATTACCTCACTTGCGACATATGCCTTCGATGCGATTATGCCTCTAAGTCGTGCCTCGACACGTGGGAGATATAGTCGCATCGAGGGTGTTACACATGGTTTCGCAAATATTGTTCTAAAGGATCAGTAGGAGGCACGACAATAGAAGCAAGACCAATAATTTCATCTTTGCTAGGCAATTCTTTATCATGGGGTTGTCTACGAAATTTAGCAAAATTAAACTCATGAGACATATCCCCTAAACCAACAGAAACAATATCTTTATTGTAGTCTATATTAAACTCATGAGCATCACATGGAAAATTTTCCTTAGTATTTCCTCGACCCCCTTTAATAGTATGATGTTTCCTAAGACTCAAGAAAGAGAAAATGAAACTACAAAACCAAAAGTCTTCAAGCTTCATGTTCCTCAAATGAATACCAAGTCTTCAGGATTGCACCAATTTCTTCACTTTCAAAGTCTTCAGAAAGTCTTTAGAAATCCAAAGTCTTCAGTCGAAGAACTTCATTTTTAGGGGTCGACTTTCTCTGTAAATATCAAACTCCTCATAGACTTATAGACCTGTGTACACTTAAAAACACATTAGTCCCTTAACCTATAAGTCTTCAATACACCAAAATCACTAAGGGGCACTAGATGCACTTACAATCTCCCCCTTTTTGGTGATTGATGACAATATAGGTTAAGTTTTCAACGCGGATAAACATATAAATACTGATATTGAGGAATTTGATTGCAAGATATAGAAGAACTCCCCCTGAAGATGTGCATGATGAGGAATTTGCTTTTGAAGCATTGCACACTTGAAGAGTAGAATCATGGAGATCTCCCCCTATATCTTGTAATTTATACACGCATTTGACATATCATAATGAAGAATTTGAAATGCATGATGAAATATGGTGACTGATGTAATTCAGCATGCGTGCATTAACATATATGAGGAATAAGCATGCAGAAAAAGAACATCAAAAGTATCAGAGCACCATCAGTTTTAAGTTTACAACCCGATCTAATAAAGTTTCAGAAGAACGAGAGTTGTAACTTAGCAAAAACAACACGCCCATATAGATAGACCCGCTTGAAGAGTCACTCGAAATTCTCCCCCTTTGTCATCGAATGACCAAAAGGGTCGAAAATGAGGACTAACGCCCCTGAAGAATATCAAGTTGATGAAGGAGCGCCAGCGTTGTTGGGGTCGTTTGTCGTGGAAGGGCCTGCTGCAGTGTCGTCCAAGTCTTCATGCTCGTCGGTGTCGCGCGATGAAGAATAGGAGCTGGACACCAAAGGAGGAACCTTGACCTTCTTGTATTTCTCCGGTGGAGGTGCAGACCAGTCAAAGTCTTCCTTGAGACCCATTGCCTTGAGATCTTCTTCACCATACAGATGTGACAGAATGGCCCAGGTGCGACCGAAGACTTCATGGAGGTAGTAATGGTTTTTCTTCACTGCATTGTGTGTAGCAGTCATGTTGTGAAGAAATGAACCAAACTGACGCTTAACCCATTTATGGTTTCGATCCACCTTCTGATGAAGACTAAGCAGAAGCTCACGGTCAGTGATCACACGAGGAGCAGTGGCTTGAGGAGTAGACTTGGGTGCATTGGCAGCAGAGTCATGTGTGGCAAAGTCATCATTGGTGGAATAAGATGCAGCTTTGTGAAACTGACCATCCAACGGACGAATGCCTTCATCAATGACTGCATGGGCCTTGCCCTTTTCATCAGTTGAAGCAAAAGCCTTCTTGAGGACTTCAATCGGGGGCAGATAGCTAAGGTGATTCTGAAAATCAGCCTTGTAGTTGAGTGAAGACCTTGTCTTGAGGAATCTCATAATCCAAGGTGCATAAGGTTTCAGCTCAAACGGAGAAAGTGCAACATTTGCCAGAGTCCTCATGAAGAAATCGTGATAGTTGATAGGAATGCTATGTATGATGTTGAATAGCAGATTCTTCATGATGCCAACTATTTCCTCATCAGATGAGTCGTGGCCTTTGATGGGACTCATTGTCCTCGTCAGAATGCGATAGACAGTCCAAGGCACATATAGTAATTCCTTCACGAGGAATTTGGTTCGTGGGGCCTGACCTGGCTTCAAAGGCTTCATCAGAACTTGCATGCAGTGATTTGTAAGCTCAGGTTCACTTTAGATGCAACGAGCAGCTTCAAAGGGAGGACTGAGTGGTAAAGCACGAAGCAATTCAGTAGCTGGTGCCATGTAGTGAGTGTTTTCAGACATCCAGTCCAACACCCATGAATTCACATCTTCAGAATCTCCTATGATGTGCAGCTTCGCATAAAATTGAAGAATGAGTTCTTCATTCCAATCACAGATGTCAGTGCAGAAATTTAACAGTCCAGCGTTGTGAAGAACACTGAGGACTGGCTCGAACCACGGCAGAGATTCCATATCCACGTGAGGAATGTGCTCATGGTAGAAGATTTTGTCTTTTTTTAAACAACACTGAGGAATGGAACGTAGCCTGGCTGGCAGTCCAGAAATGCCTTTTCCTAATGCGAGTAGAGTCATAGGGGTTGTAGTCTGTGAAGAATATGTGCTCACCGAAGAAATCATCAGCCTTGAATTTCTGCTTCTTTGAGAATGGATCCTTTGGATTGGGGTGAGGAGTGTCAGTCAGTTGCATCACAACCTCAGGAATCGCAATCTCAGGTTCTTCAGGCTGAGGAATTTCAGGTTCCTATTTAGTGGCAGTCTGCGTCTTCAGATGTTCAGCAGCAGCAGTTTTTCAGCATTAGTGGTTGGAATTTCTTCACATACAGACGAAGTGGGGTGAGTTTCTTCAGATCCCATTTGAACAGTTTGTGCAGGGGACTGAGATATTTGCTGTAAAGGTGTGAACAGTGGAGAGTTTAGATGCCGACTTTCCCAAAATTCATCACTTAGCATAGGTGTGGTGCAGCCAATGTCCACATCCTCATCTTCCATTTCTTCAATGCCAGCCTCTTCAACTGTGAACTGAGGCATAGGCGAGGAAACAACTGGTGTTGAAGGGATTTGATCCGCTTCAATTTCTTCATCCATCTGCTCTAACGAAGCAGCAGAAGGATTTTCTTCATCAGATCCGCTAGGGATCACATATTCTTCATCAAAAGGAACAAGGTCCTTTGATGGCATGATTGAGATCGGAACAACATCAATGGGATTTGAGAATGAACTTGTCATAGACTTCATTTTCTTCGGAGCTGAAGAATCTGAAGTAGCTGATGCTATCCTTTTCTTCACAGCTGCATGCTCTACAGCCTTGGTCTTCTTCACCTCTGATGCAGATGGAAGGATCGGAGTTGGTGTGGGCGCAGGAGGAGTAGAGGAATCTGGTTGATTTTCTTTAGGCGCACCACTAGTGGATGCCCAGGCAATTTCTTCAGCAGCTGGAATGCAGTCATCAGCCCTGGAACTCACATTTTATTTAGCAGCCTGAAAGTCATCAGCGGTGCTGGCATGTTCTTCAGTTGGCTGAGCAGATTCTTCAGCCTGAGGAATTTCCTGTTGCGATGGAGCTGAAACATTTGAGGTGAACTTCAGTCAGTTTAACAAACCTGACCTTGGCTCCTTGCCAATCAGCACAGTAGGCTTTGAAGTCATCGCTGAGGGTTTTGATTTCAGACTGGATTTTTACAAGTTCATCAGTTGTCATAATGACAACGTTTTTCTTTAGAAATTTCTCCTTCTTATATTGCACTTTCTTGATCTGGCCGGCCTTCTCATATTTCTATTTTTCTTCTTGGATGAAATGGGTTAGCATGTGACTTTGGCTAGGAGACAACTTGAAATCAGGCATAGGAGTGTTTGGGTCCTTGTGCCAGAGATCAATATAGTCGAGGATCAACCTTGGATCCAAAAGCAGTGGCACATTAGTGCCTTTGGCTCTAGCGACCCTGACTTGCCTATCTCTGATGATCTCAGCAAGTTCTTCATCATCAGCTTCGTCATCTTCAGACGACACTTGGAAGGCGACCTGCTTCTTCTAATGACCAGGGCGAGGACCTCGTCCAGCAGTGGCCTTTGTTTTCAGCAGAGAGGGTCCCGTTGAAGAATTGGGTGCAGCTGAGGAACTAGCTGAAGCTCCTGAGGCAATAGAGATGCCTGTAGTCCTTTGGCACGTGGCAAGATGCACATGTGCAGAGGACTTTGTCGGAGCAGGTGAGGACTGTGGAGGAGCTAAGGATTTTGGAGGAGCAGGAGCAGCATGAGGAATTGGCCTTGAGGGCTTTGAAGATTCTGGCCGTGAGGGCATTGCTGAGGAACTTGGTCCTGAGGGCACTGAAGGTGAAGCACTTGGCTTGTGCGCATGCTTCTTTGACATGGCCTTCTTAGGCTTGATAGAGGCCTCAGCGGCAGCAGCAGCAGCAGAGTCTTCGTTGAATTTCCTCACTGCTTCTTTTGCTTGTTTAGCCAACTTGGCCTGGCGCTTGGCCCATTCATCAGGATAATCCTCACCACGCTTGAGGCTGGTGGGATCAGCTATTTGGCCAGGTGCCAATGGAGGTCTTGGGCATGGAGGATTGAGTGCGAATTTCTTCATGTACTTGGGAGTAACATACCTGTATTCCCTCTATCCTCTGTATGCGCACCTTGCGCCGATTTTTGTCCTCTTTTCCAACTTGGCCTCATCAGGAGTGCAGTAATCTTTGTATATGTCATAAGGGATTTCAAAGGCAGTGTTGACCTCAGGCCTCTTTCCTCCTTTCTATGGCTTCTTACCGTCAACCATTTTCTTCAGTTGAGGAATTTGAACAATTGAATTCTTTGAAGAAGTATGCAACTTTTCTTCGAGGAACGCTGCAAATGAGTTAAGTTGATGAGAACCTAGTGATTCAGCAGCGGACATGAGTACCTGTGAACAGAGTATAGTTGCAAGGAATTTGGAGAGGTCATATGCGTTCTCAGAAGGTTTTGTAAAAAAGAACAAGTTTGAGGAATTTGACCAGACGAGTCTTGAAGAATTTCACTAAGCGTTCTTAGTCTTAGGTTCCAGAGTTATACAGATCAGAGATCCGCACAATTGAGGAATCTTGAAGAGAAATTTGCAGCTTAGAGAAATGAATCAAGAATAGATGACATGTGAGGTGTTTTAGTGTGTGAAGATTTGAAGAAAAACACCTTTGAAGATTTTATAGATGATCATTTGAATCACAAAGGGAAGTAAAAGTAACTTTTAATTACCTTGAACGAAGAACACGACGAACTATGAGGGGGAGAAGTGAAGTTCGTCTGTGCAGATCTTCCACGCCCTAACTCGGTGGAGGAAGACAGCTACGGTGGCGCCAGAGTGAAGATTTCCACAGCCGGCGTGAGTATGGCAGCGACGAGGTCGAGGAAGTGAAGCTCTTCCTCACCGGCGACGATGAAGTAGCGGCAGTGCTAGGGTTTGAGAAGCTTGAGCTAGAAAGAGGTCGAGCGGAGTAAAGGAAGTGAGGAAGGGGAAGAGGGGTATTTATAGCCACGGTGAGAAACTGCTCGCCCGAAGAATTTGGACGAACGTGCCCATGACCCTTCTCATTCGCTTGACATGTGTCACCCACGTACCGAGAAGTGGAGATCGTGTTAGATTGTGGGTGAATAGATAAGTATAACATGGGATGCAGAACAGTTTGAGTAGCAAAGCCGAAAATTTGGATAAGATAAGTTTTAACTTTCCGTTCGCGAATTCTTCAGCTGACAAGGACATAGTGAAGATTTTGAACGAGTTTCAAATAGAACACACATGAAGAATTTGTGAATAGATTGGGTTGAGTTTAGCATAGAGGGGAAGGGTCCGATCACATTCACTTAGCAGAACAACCAACTTGAATAAATAACCATAAGTGAATGCTGTAGAGGACATAAACTCACATATATATAGCCAATGAAGAAAAACGACGGAAACAGTGAAGACAATGCAAAGTTGAAGAATTTGAACAACTGAGGAATTCCAATTTTTGGTGGTGGCGTGACCCACCGTATAAGAATGATGATTTCAGACACCGCGTACAATTGTCGTAGGGTTCTGAGAATCAAATTCTTCATTAATTTCTTCACACTTAGAGTGTTATTCTTCATAGATTGAAGAAAAAGTTTCTTCATGTGTTGCACATCTAAGTCATCAATTTTGCATAAGTGTTAGGATGAGTGTCCTTTTTCAAAGAACATTCGAAGATTCTAGGATATTTAGCTCACACTGCAACTTGCTAAATCTCTTCTCATCCAAGGGCTTTGTGAAGATATCGGCTAGCTGTTCTTAAGTCTTGACATGCTCAATAGAAATGTCGCCCTTCAACACATGATCATGAAGAAAATGATGACGAATCTGAATGTGCTTTGTCTTCGAGTGCTGAACTGGGTTGTGAGCAATCTTGATGGCACTCTCATTATCATAGAAGAGAGGCACATTCTTCATGTTGACGCCGTAGTCCTTGAGAGTTTGCTTCATCCATAGCAATTGAGCACAGCAAGAACCAGCGAAAATGTACTCAGCTTCAGTAGTAGATTGTGATACGCAGTTCTGTTTCTTTGAGGACCAACAGACCAAAGATCGTCCGAGGAAATGACATGTACCGGATGTTGACTTGCGGTCCATATGATCACCAGCATAGTCAGAGTCAGAATATCCAATGGGATCAAAAGTCGAGCCCTTGGGGTACCATAATCCAAGTGTTGGTGTGTGAGCTAGATATCGAAGAATATGCTTCACAGCCTTATGTTGTGATTCCTTCGGTGTAGCTTGAAATCGGGCACACATGCAAACACTAAGCATTATATCTGGCCTAGATGCACATAAGTACAATAAAGAACCAATCATGGAGCGGTATACCTTATGATCGAAGTCAATACCATTTTCATCAGTGCACAGATGGCCATTTGTGGGCATGGGAATTTTGACACCTTTGCAATCTTGCATGCCGAATTTCCTCAATACATCCTTGAGGTATTTCTCCTGAGATATGAATATGCCATTGCGTTGTTGACGAATTTGAAGACCTAAGAAGAATTCCAATTCTCCCATCATAGACATTTGATATTATTCACTCATCATATAGGCAAATTCATCACTATAACGTTGGTCAGTACAGCCAAAGATAATATCATCAACATATATTTGGCACACAAACAATTCACCATCATAAGATTTAGTGAAAAGAGTAGGGTCGAGTGAACTGGGTTTGAAGCCTTTCTTCATAAGGAATTCCTTCAAAGTATCATACCATGCCCGTGGGTCCTGCTTGAGGCCATAGAGGGCCTTATTGAGTCTGAAGACTTTGTCAGGATTCTTTGGATCTTCAAAACCTAGGGGTTGAGCAACATATACTTCTTCCTCAAGCTTACCATTTAGGAATGCACTTTTCACATCCATTTGATATAAAGTGATATCATGATGGTTAGCATAAGCAAGTAATATGTGAATAGCCTCAAGTCTAGCAACAGGTGCAAAAGTTTCATCAAAATCAATTCCTTCAACCTGTGTGTAGCCTTGAGCTACAAGCCGTGCCTTATTCCTTACCACAAGGCCATTTTCGTCTTGCTTGTTGTGATAGATCCATTTTGTGCCAATGATATTGTGCTTGCGAGGATCTGGACGTTTGACAAGGTCCCAGACGTTGTTGAGCTCGAACTGATATAATTCTTCTTGCATGGCCTGAATCCACTCAGGCTCCAGAAATGCTTCATCTACCTTAGTGGGATCTGTGATAGAGACAAAAGCATAGTGCCCACAAAAGTTAGATAAATGTGAAGCTTTTGAGCGTGTGAGAGGACCTGGCACTTTAATGTCATTGATGATCTTTTCAACTTGCACTTCTTTTGTAATGCGAGGATGAGATAGTTGTCTTTGATGAATTTTATCAGCATTTTCTTCAGCACCATTTTCTTTAGTATTTTCTTCAGGTGCATTAGCTCGACGTTCTTCATGTTCTGAAATGAATTCTTCAGCAAATTCTTCAGTAGGAATGACATCCTCAGTAGCCTTGAACTTGATAGTTTCCTCAGGTGCTGGTTCATCTATCACAGTAGGTAGGTGCTCTCTTTGCGAGCCATTAGTTTCATCGAACCACATATCTATAGTTTCAACAACCTTGTGAAGAACGTTGTTGAAGACTCTGTAGGTGTGCGAGTCCTTTCCGTAACCAAGCATAAAACCTTCATGTGCTCTCGTTGCAAATTTTGAGTTGTGATGAGGATCTCTAATCCAACATTTAGCATCAAAGACTTTGAAATAACTTACATTGGGTTTCTTATCAGTGAGGAGTTCATAGGCAGTCTTCTTGAAGAATTTGTGAAGATATACTCTGTTGATCATGTGGCACGCAGTATCAATTGCATCAATCCAGAAACGACGAGGTGTCTTGTATTCATCAAGCAATAGAACAGATAAAGCAGTATGAGGACGTGAGAAATGAGAGTTCATTTCTTCATGGTTAGTCTGCATCCTATCAGGCACACTCAGGTCTCCAGCAAATTCTTCAGACGATTATGTACGCCTGGAGACCTGACCCTACAGAAGAAATTAGTTCTTTTTCTTCACCACCCACATCTGAATGGGTGGCAAAGAGTTCATCACTCTGCGAGCTCCATACGATAAAGGTGGCATAGAAGCCAGTCCATTTCATTTCACATAAGAGGGGTTAGGATAAGCATATGAATAAGCAGAGTAATTCTTCGAGGACTTATGAACATAATGATTAGAAGAATAATGCTCATATTCATAGCCCTTAGCTCTTCCCTGCGAAACAGAGTTGTCAGCACGATGATATTCATATGAGGACTTTGATCCTTTTGAGGAAATTGGTCCATATGAAGAATTTGATCTGGGGTTCCTATTCTTCACAGGTGGTGTCCTGAGGACATTCACCTGAATACTTTCGAGGCACCTTTTGGGAACCCAGATTTTCTTAATAGGGGAACCGTTCCTGCATTTAGTGCCAACATATCTAGCAAATACTTCACCATTCTGATTTTTGAACAGTTTATAGTTGGAGTGAAATTACTCATCATCAGAACGAGGATATTCACATGCAAAGCCAGATAAGTTAGATGGATCAACTGAAGGTCCCTTTGCAGCAACCCATGAGGTTTTGGGGTACTGCTCAGGCTTCCAATATGTACTATCATCATTGAGTTTCCTCTCAAAGGCAATACCCTCTTTCCTAGGGTTCCTGTTGAGGATCTTCTTTTTAAGCACATCACAAAGAGTCTGATGCCCTTTGAGGCTTTTGTATATGCCTGTCATGTACAATTCCTTCAGCCCTGCATCTTCAGTGATACTAGCAGTGTCCTCAGATGAGGAATTAGTGAAGTGATAGCAGAGGCAAGTGAAGAATTTGAAACATTAGCAGCATTTGAACATTCAGGTGAAGAATTAGCAAATTCGCATTCAATGCACTTCAAGCATGGAGGAATAAATTCTTCCTGAGAAGTGCTGATTTGTTGAGCAAGTAATGATTCGCGCTCCATCTGAAGATCTTCATAACTCACTCTTAGCTTTTCAAGATCTTGCTTTCTCTGAAGAAGTTCATATGAAAGCTTCTCATGATCAGATAAGAGAGTGTTATGATGATCTTGAAGGGTGTCATACTTAGTATGAAGTCTCTGAAGACTTTCAGCCAAAGCTTTTGACTGATCCATTTCTTCACCCAACATATCATCGCTCTTATTTAGCATGTATTGAACTTTTTCCAAATCTCTTTTTTGTTTAGTGGCAAGGGAAGCAAGTTTGACATAGCCGGGTCCAAATTCATCACCAGATTCATCATCACTAGACTCGGATAGGTAGCATTCAGTTACCTTAGCATCTTTTGCCATAAAGCATGATGCAGAAGATGATGATTCTGGCTCGAATGTCATCGCTTTGAGAGATTCCTTGAAGTCCTCAAACCAAGGATCATGACAGGTTCGATGACCTTCATAGACCTCAGAGAGACGGTCCCAGATAAGCTTCGCATTATCGAGATGCATGATATTCTTGAACTGATTTTGAGACACATAGGAGCAAATGACGTCCTTTGCTGTGAGGTTGAGAAGAGTGTACTTGAGAATGTCATCTGCTTCCGCCATCTTGCATAGATCGGTCAGACCAATCTCAGTGATGGTCCACAGCTCGCTGTTCATCACCATGAGACACCTCTTCATCATGGCCTTCCACTTGGGATACTTGTGACCGTCAGAGATGGGGCATGTCACTTTCTTCATACCTGCGGTCGACATAACTAAAAATCCAGGCGGTTAAACCAAAATCACACAGAACAAGGGAGTACCTTGCTCTGATACCAATTGAAAGTGCGTTATATCGACTAGAGGGGGGGGTGAATAGGCGATTTTTATGAATTCTCCACTGAGGAATTTGCAGGTGAGGAAATTCCTTAGCGAAGAACTACTAGCAGCGGAATAAGTACTCAAAAGTAAACATAACAGAGCACAAGCACAATCATCATGATGAAATGAAGACAAGCACAGAGTACAGAAAGTGTAAACACATGATAGCATAGGATGAAGACAAACAGACTGAAGAAATTGAACTGAGGAAATTGAGAAAGTCTTCAGTCAAAGTCTTCAAACACAGATACGAACAAGCACTCAACACAGTTATGAGGAAATGAAAGAGTTGAGGAAATATAACCAATAAGCTTGGTGAAGACAATGATTTGGTAGACCAGTTTCAACTGCTGTCTCAGTTGTACGTCTGGTTGGAGCAGCTAGGTATTTAAACCTGAGGACAAATAGTCCCGGACACACAGTCCTCACCATATTCTCCTTGATCTAAGGTCACACAGACCTTGCCCAATCACTCGTGGTAAGTCTTCAGGTGACTTCCGAACCTTCACAAACTTGGTCACTCGGCAATCCACAATTCCTCTTGGATCCTCTAGACCTTGACGCCTAACCGTCTGGAAGAAGCACAGTCTTCAAAGGTAACAAGCGTCGGATCCACACAGGATCAATCTTTTTAGTGATGCTCAATCACTTGGGGTTTGTAGGTGTTTGGGTTTGGGTTTCCTCACTTGATGATTTTCACTCAAAGTCCTCGGAGCATGGGATGCTCTCAAATAACAAGTGTCAGTTTCTCTCGGAGCAGCCAACCAGCTAGTGGTTGTAGGGGGCGGCTATTTATAGCCTAGGGAGCAGCCCGACATGATAAGACATAAATGCCCATCAATGATATGACCGTTAGGTGGGTAGATATTTTGGGACAGCTGGCGCATAGCACAACAACGGTCAGAAATTTGAGTATCAAATTCCCAGGGCTATCATGTTCCTCACTGTGTAGGTAATCCGCACTGACGAATTCCTAACTCCTCAGTCAGAGCAAATTCCTCAGAGACCAGAAGAACTTCGTCTGTGTCACTGAAGGATATGACTGAACTGTATGAGATTTCCAATGGCTTCACTCGAAGGGATTGGTAGGTGTAGGATTTGAGTTGAGCATCACATGGAAATTTTTCCTTAGTATTTCCTCGACCCCCTTTAACAGTACGTTGTTTCCTAAGACTCAAGAAAGAGAAAATGAAACTACAAAAACAAAAGTCTTCACACTTCATGTTCCTCAAATGAATACCAAGTCTTCAGGATTGCGCCAATTTCTTCACTTTCAAAGTCTTCAGAAATCCAAAGTCTTCAGTCGAAGAACTTCATTTTTAGGGGTCGACTTTCTCTGTAAATATCAAACTCCTCATAGACTTATAGACCTGTGTACACTTAAAAACACATTAGTCCCTTAACCTATAAGTCTTCAATACACCAAAATCACTAAGGGGCACTAGATGCACTTACATGTTCCTAAATTAGTTTCAAAAATGCATGTCGCCGCTCGGGTGTGTATCTCTACAGGGTGCCCACGGTGGGCCGCCCCCCTAGGATTTTGGGTCGTCCCAGGCCCCGATTACCCTCCATTCTGCTACGCGCTTCCAATCTCTACTCGCCCCAGTCGCCTGCCTCGCTGGCGACTTGCCGTCCCCGGACGACATGACTCTAGGGGGATTTTGGATGGTCTCTTACTGTAGTTACAATTCTGCATACTTGTCCTAGTAAGCTCACAAGTAAATGATTGATTCACTACATCTATGCTTGCCTTGTCATATTTGTTGTCAATATTCTTTTAGGGTGGACCACCCTGTTTCTAAATACTGGAACCATAGACATGAGTGAATAGTATTTCTCTATGTGATCTCTTCCATCATGTGTGGGCAACGAACACTGCATTGTACTCCCTCCGTTTCTTTTTACTCCGCATATAAGATTTGGTTAAAGTCAAACTACACAAAATTTGACCAAATTTATATATAAAAATATGAACATCTTCAATATTAAAGAAAGAAAGTGTCATTTCCAGCTTTTACATAGGCTTCGATCTTTTACATGGAATACAATCTGTCTACTTGCTTTGTGTCGCACTACCAACACTCCACCCTTGAAGCTAAACATCATGCCACTCATAATTCCTTAGTTTATTTGTTCACATACGAATTTCATATGATTCTAATGTTCCTACTTCAGTTTTGAAATGTGTGTCTGCCTATTATAGAGACATAAGGGGTTTGTATTTCTGTGTGTGGTCTGGTCAGCACGGTTGGGGGGTGAACTTTGCATATGCAGGGGTTTATAGGGAGACACTCTTCGAGTTGAATTTGCAATGCATTCCATAGATAATCTGACTACTTTTTATGTTTTCATGAATCTCAGATTCTGAACAGCATCATAATGATTATGAGCTTGCACGCAATGTCAGAGTAATGGGCCACGGGTAGGCCAACCCGAGCCCCACGACCTTTCAAGACATCGGGGCAGGCTGCGCCCCTCAAGACCACAGGGCGAAGAGCTGCCTCCTGGGGAGTCTACGGCAAGGCGGCCGACTGCCCGCTCACGGCCGAGTCCCAGGGACAACTTCCAGAGAAGCCGGCTTTGGGGAGTCGGCCGGCGACTCCAACAAACCATGACCTCATCGAGGGGGACGGGGCAGGGGCGTGGCTACAATGAAGCCCACTCCCCGCCCCTTACCAAGGGCAGGCATGGCTACAACGCGCCGTACTTGGGAAGATCTCCCCGCGGCGTGGCACTGTTGCCCAGCCGGCCCTAACATCAGCACCACTGTACCTGGTCCTGCGCCCATGACAGCTTGTCTGTACGGCCTGGAGGCAGCAGGGCCCACCAGCCAGCGAGACCTCGGGAGACGGCGGGAGCACCGCCAGTCGGACCCAACGGGAGTCGGCCCGGGGGAGTCGGCCGAGCCCTCCCCCGGGCCCACACGCCATTAATCAAGAAGAGATGGGGAGTGGCCACAGTGATCGCCCGCCAGGCGGCAGGGCTGTTGCCACGACCCCATGACCAAGCTTGCATCATCGGGAGCACGACTACAGTAATCAGCAGCCGACAAGACCTGCCCGCGGTGGACGCGGCCTGTCGGCTCCGTACCAGACCAGTCGGCAGGGCCCACCAGTCGGCGGGCCCCAGCAGTCGGTGGAGAAGTCGAAGGTCGGAGACACTGACGGCTGGGCCCGCGCCCAGTCACATTACCATTGTACCCCTGGGGGGGTAGGCCTATATAAACCCCCCAGGGCACCCATGCAAAGGGTTGGATCCCAGTAGTTCTATACCTCACCAGATAGGGGGAAAGAGCTAGCCTTGCCCTCTCCTACCACCATACACAGCTCAAGGAGCAACCGTGTAAACACTTGACCATAGTGATCATGCGGAGACCCCGCAGAGCAGCAGTAGGGGTATTATCTCCCCGGAGAGCCCCGAAGCTGGGTAAGATTCGCTGGCGTGCATGTCTTCGCCTCATCCCGTTTCCAGGCACCGGCGACGTTCTACTCGCCGCCACCATGATAAGCCATCCGTTGGCATATGTCGCACCAAAACCCTGACATTTGGCGCCCACCGTGGGGCATGGTGCACCGCCGTCCAGAGATCTGTTCTGGACGGGAACCCTTTTCCTCCCTGGCGAGCGCAGCCAGCCAGGCATGCCAGACGAAGTTTGCGTCGACGTGCTGCGTGGCGTGGAGATCACCTGCGCAGCCAGCTCCTTGGCCGAACTTGTCGGCGAGGTCCGCCTCTCCGACGAACCTGCGTCCGACGTAGGCGTAGGCGGCCCCGTAAACCTCCTCGCGGGCCTCCTCGATCAACTCCACGTTTCCGGTGAGCCTGCCATAGACTTGGAGTCCGTAGGCTCCACCGACCCAATGCTGGTCGACTCCGACACCGCGTCGGTCGACGCTTTCCCCTCCAACGTGGTGGTCTACGACGAACCTTTCCCCCACGCGGAGAGCGATGGGAGCACCATCACTGAGGTGCTGGTCATCAGTCATGACGAGTTCCCTGGTGGAAGGGCGCCCGACTCACTCGGCGCGGCGCTGCAAGACCTAGCTGCGCCCATTCCAGAAGATGCTGACGCAGAGATGTTAGAAGCGCGCCGCCTTCAACTTGTTGAAGGCGCGAAGAAGCTAGCCAGCATGAGACGCTTGTCAGAAGCTTACCAGCGGGAGATGGATCGCGCTGTTGGCGGCTCGCCGGCTCCGGCAGGGCCCAGCCGCCTTGGCGCGGTTCAGCAGCGCGGCGTAGCCATCGCCAGCCTGTTTGGGGCTAGCCGCCCCGTGTATGCCACGCCAGCGGAGAACACCCGAGCCGCCCAGGCAGCGGCGGATGAGCTGGACAATTTCGAGGGCAAAGAGCGCCGCCTCATGATGGAGCGAGTCCAGTGGCTCCTCGACGCGGCCGCTGCGCAGAACGAGGCCGGCTGCCGCACGGAGGCACCGCAACGGCCAAACGACGACCCGCACCAAGATCAAGGCGCGACGTCTCGGACGCCAACTGACGGTACCCAAGGAAGGAAGGACAAGGAGCCGGCTGTCAGCCATAGTCGGACTCGGATTACCATAGAGCGCGACCGAGACGGCCGCCCGAGAGTAGTGGAACGACGGGACGACTGTCTGCCTCCCCCTCCCCGCAAGGAGAGGCGAGTCTCCCCGCCGCCTATTGACCATCCGACTCTCGGTGACCGCCTTGGCCACCGAGAGGGAGTTGGGGAGAATGACGCCCGCCACCGGATCGACCGACTTCACCGGTCCCTAGCGCTGGAAGAAGAAGACGAGCTGGGTCCGCCTTGTTTCGGGCCCCGCATTCGGGACGAGCCCTTTCCCAGAGGGTTCACGCTCCCAAGAGACACGCCCAAGTATACCGGCTTCGTGAAGCCGGAAGACTGGCTAGTCGACTACTCCACGGCTGTCAGCATAGCAAATGGCAACAAGTGTGTCGCCGTAAAGTACATTCCGCTCATGCTCCAGGGCACGGCCCGGACATGGCTGAACAGCCTAAAGCCCCGCAGCATCAATAGCTGGGTCGACTTCACTGAAGCATTCGTTCACAACTTCACCAGCACGTACAAGCGTCCTCCCAAGCCTCGCCAGCTCTCCCTATGCGTGCAAGGTCCTGATGAGTCGACTCGTGACTACCTCACGCGTTGGGCTGAGCTCCGGAACTCCTGCGAGGGCGTGCACGAGGTGCAGGCCATCGAGTACTTCACAGCCGGGTGCCGAGAAGGCACCCTCCTCAAGCACAAGCTCCTCTGCGACGAGCCAGAAACCCTCGACGAGCTGCTGATCATAGCGGACAAGTACGCTATGGCCGACTCCTCCATGAAGACGGAAATTCAAATCAGCACGACTGGCAAAGTAGCTCCTCAGGCTCCAAGAACTCCGGCAGCAGACGCCAGCCAGCGACAACAGCAGGGCGACCACAAGCGCAAGGCCCCGCAGCCGGCTTCCAGCAACCGGCAGGTCGCGACCGTCGATGCCCAGCAGCCAGAAGAGCAGCTTCCGCCCAAGCGACATAAAGGCGGCAAGCCGAACTGGTTGCCGACCTTCTCCTACGAGCAGACCTTGGATGGACCTTGCAAGTTCCACAGCGGCGCGAAGCCATCAAATCACACCACCCGGAAGTGCCACTGGCTCACCAGGATCGCCAAGGGAGATGGCCTCCTGCCACCCCCGCCTGCTGGGCAGCCGCCTCCGCCTCCGCCCCAGCAGCCGACAGTCAGGCCAGTCGGCGCAGTACAAGACAAGTACCCTGAAGAGCACGGAGCCTACATGGTGTTCACCAGTGTGGCTGACGATCGACGCAGCAGGCGGCTGCAGCGACAAGAGGTGAACGCGGTAGCCTCAGATATGCCAGAGTTCATGCACTGGTCAGAGAGGCCCATCAGCTGGAGCAGGGCTGACCACCCAGAAGTGATGCCGAGTCCGGGCTCCTACGCCTTGGTCCTGGACGCCACCTTTGCCATGGACAAACGGGCCATGCGTTTCTCGCGAGTTCTGATAGATGGGGGCAGCAGCATCAACATCCTGTACAAGGACACCATGGAGAAGTTAGGAATCAAGCAGAGACAGCTTCAAAGCAGCCGAGCTGTGTTCCACGGCATTGTTCCTGGGCTTTCCTGTTCACCAATCGGCAAGATCCTGATTGACGTCCTCTTTGGGGACAAAGATCAGTTCCGAAGAGAGTCTGTTTGGTTTGAGGTGGTGGACCTTGAGAGCCCATACCATGCGCTACTTGGCCGGCCCGCCTTGGCCAAGTTCATGGCTGTCCCCCACTACGCCTACCTCAAGATGAAGATCCAGAACACCCAGAGAGGTACGCCGTCGTAGGTGCAAACCTCGATAGCAAATAGGAAGGCGAGCTCGTCGATTTCCTCTATGAGAATCGGGACATCTTCGCATGGTCTCCCAAAGACATGCCAGGTGTGCCGACAGAATTCGCCGAGCACAAGTTACACGTCCGATCTGATGCAAAGCCGGTCAGGCAGCCCCTGCGCTGCTTATCAGAAGAGAAGAGAAGAGTTGTCGGAGAAGAGATAGCCCGACTCCTACCAGCCATCTTCATTATGGAAGTTTTCTTCTCGGAGTGGCTGGCAAATCCGGTCCTGGTGCTAAAGAAGAACAAGCAATGGTGAATGTGTATTGACTACACGAGCCTCAACAAGGCCTGCCCCAAGGACCCGTTTGCTCTGCCGAGAATTGATTAGGTGATAGACTCCATAGCCGGATGCGAGCTGTTGAGTTTCTTGGATGCGTACTCAGGATATCACCAGATCAAGCTGAACCCGGCTGATAGATTGAAGACCGCCTTCATCACACCGTTTGGAGCATTCTGCTACCTCACCATGACGTTCGGCTTGAGGAATGCCGGCGCCACCTTTCATTGTTGAATGCAGAAGTGCCTCCTCAAGCAGCTCGGTAGGAACGCCCATGTTTACGTGGACGACATGGTGGTGAAGACGGAAAAGCGAGGAACATTGCTAGAAGACCTCAAGGAGACCTTTGAGAACCCGCGCCGGTTCCAGATCAAGCTCAACCCCGAGAAGTGTATCTTCGGAGTACCAGCCGGCCAGCTGCTAGGTTTCCTGGTCTCTGAACGTGGCATAGAATGCAACCCAATAAAAATCAAGGCCATCGAGAGAATGGAGGTACCTAGCCGACTACTGGATGTGCAGAAGTTCACCGGCTTCTTGGCGTCCATCAGCCGATTCATCAGTCGGCTGGGCGAGAAAGCTCTCCCCTTATACCAACTCATGAAGAAGACCACTTTTTTCGAGTGGAACCATAAGGCGGACGAAGCTTTCCACCAGTTGAAGAAGATGCTGACTACTCCACCCGTCCTGGCGGCTCCGACTCCCAAGGAACCTATGCTCCTGTACATCGCCGCCACCAGCCGAGTAGTCAGCACAGTCATTGTAGTAGAGCGCAAGGAGGAAGGCAAGGCGCTACCTGTCCAGAGACCAGTATATTACCTGAGCGAGGTACTATCGACCTCCAAGCAGAACTACCCCCACTACCAGAAGATGTGCTATGGCGTGCACTTTGCTGCCAAGAAATTGAAGCCTTACTTTCAAGAACATCCAATCACGGTGGTCTGCACGGCTCCACTTGCCGAGATCATCAGCAACCATGATGCCTCTAGTCGAGTGGCCAAGTGGGCCATAGAGCTGGCTCCTTACACCATCTGCTACCAGCCCCGCACCGCTACCAAATCACAAGCACTGGCCGACTTCCTCGTCGACTGGGCCGAGACCCAGTACCTGCCTCCAGCACCTGACTCCACCCATTGGCGGATGCACTTTGATGGCTCCAAGATGCGCACCGGCTTGGGAGCCGGCGTCATCCTCGCCTCTCCCAAAGGCGACAAGCTCAAATATGCACTGCAAATCCATTTTGCCGCCTCCAACAACGTGGCCGAGTACGAGGCGCTCATTCACGGGCTCCGGCTTGCCAAAGAACTTGGCATCCGCCGGATCTTGTGTTATGGCGACTCGGACTTAGTGGTCCAGCAGTCGTCTGGCGACTGGGACGCCAAAGATGCAAACATGGCGAGCTACCATTTCCTCATGCAGCAACTCAGCGGGTATTTCGAAGGGTGCGAGTTCCTCCATGTGCCAAGAAACGACAACGACCAAGCAGACGCCTTGGCACGAATCGGCTCTACCCGCCAAGCAATACCATTTGGCGTCGCCCTTCAACGCCTCCTCAAGCCGTCTGTCAAGCCTTCACCAGAATCAGACTCCATCTTTGTGCCGGCTCCTCCCGAAGACGGTGGACCCGACTCCAGAGTTCCGGTAGTCGGAACGGGAACTTTGGCGGGCGACTCCAAAGCTGCCACAGTCGAGCCCAGCCCGGGGACTGTGGTGACGGACTTGAAGATTCCAGAACTCGGCCCAAGGACCGAGCCAGTCGGCCTGGGGACTTCATCAGCCCAACAAGCGGTTGTTGACTCCAGCCCGCCGCCTCCCAGCCCAGCTGCCCTCGTCCAAGTCGCAGTTTTGATAGTCGACGAAATAGCAGCACCCTCATGGGCCCAGCCCATCCTCAAATTTCTGGTGAACAAAGAGCTACCAACTAATGAGACCTCAGCTCGGCAAGTACAACGCCGGGCAGCAGCCTATACCATAATCAACAGAGAGCTGGTCAGGCGCAGCGTCACTGGTGTCTACTAGCGCTGCGTAGAGCCAGAGCAAGGCCAGGCGATCCTCAAAGACATCCATCAAGGCAAATGTGGCCACCATGCGGCTTCAAGAGCACTCGTCACCAAAGCTTTTCGGCACGGTTTCTTTTGGCCGACTGCCTTGGAAGAGGCCAAGGAGTTGGTCCAAAAATGCAAAGGGTGCCAGAAGTTCAGCTCCAAGCCGCACCAGCCGGCTTACGCACTCAAGACCATCCCCATTGCTTGGCCTTTCGCTGTTTGGGGCCTAGACATGGTGGGACCATTCAAAACAGCATGAGGTGGTCTGACTCACCTACTTGTTGCAGTGGACAAGTTCACCAAGTGGGTGGAAGTAAAGCCAATTAAGAAACTGAATGGTCCGACTGCCGTGACCTTCATCACCGATATCACAATTCGGTACGGCATACCACACAACATCATCACCGACAATGGCACAAATTTTCCCAAAGGCGCCTTGGCCTGTTTCTGCGCAACACACGACATCCGACTGGACCTAGCGTCCATCGCCCACCCGCAGTCAAACGGCCAAGTGGAGCGAGCAAACGGCCTCATCCTGTCCAGCATCAAGCCTCGGTTGATCGAGCCTTTGGAGCGCTCGGCTGGCTGCTGGCTTGAAGAGCTGCCAACCGTCCTCTGGAGTCTGCGCACGACTCCAAACAAGTCAACCGGCTTCACGCCCTTCTTCCTCGTCTACGGTGCCAAAGCCGTCATCCCAACGGACATAGAGTTCGACTCCCCACGAGTCACCATGTACACCGAGGAGGAAGCAGAAGAAGCACGACAAGCCGGTGTCGATCTGCTGGAAGAGGTCCGGCTATTGGCACTCAGCCGATCCAGCATCTACCAGCAGAGCCTGTGCCGATACCACAACAGGAAGGCCGGGCCAAGTTCTTTCCAAGAAGGCGACCTTGTACTCCGGCTGACCCAGCGAACAGCCGGCCAGCACAAGCTGTCGCCGCCTTGGGAAGGCCCTTTCATCATCAGCAAAGTACTAGGCAACGACTCCTACTACCTGATCGACGCTCAGAAGCACCGAGCACACAGACGACTCCGGCAAGGAGGCAGAGCGGCCATGGAATGCAAATCTTCTCCGAAGATTTTACAGTTGATGCAGTATGTACCACGCTACCCTTTGTATTAAAGTACCAAGACTTCAGGCCCCCCGAGACGAGCTCGGGGACTGCCCTCTTTTGTCTATATGATAAAAATTATGCCTACAAGTATGTTACTCTTTGTCATGCCGCTTGGCACCGGGCTCGACAAGTCGGCCCGGGGACTTGCCGCCTTGCACTATGAAATGCTTCCTGCAGCCGGACAAGTAGTGTGTAACATCTAAGCCGTCTTCTGTCAGAAGCCGCAGCTCGCAGAGCGACTGTACGATGGGCAGAGGTAAGGTAGAATGGGTGATCGCACGAAAAATGTCTAGGGACTCAAAGCATAAAACATAGCTCAAGACGGCTTCCAAGCCCTTCTTGCAAACTGACTCTCGGACAGTCGGATTGTCGTTTTCTATCCAACTTGCTCAAACAATCTTAAAACCGGCTAAGTACTTGCTTTCCCAAAGCAGCCTAGCACTTGATCCAGCAACAGTCTGCAGAGCGGCTGTCCGATTGGCAAGGCAGGCAACTAGGAGAAAGCGGCAAAGGAAAACAGCCAAAAGAACAATGAGCAAGAAAAGATAGACATATATATATATAACACAGGCCATTGGCCGAATTGTCAAGCAGAGGTTCAGAATACACCCTGCGGGTGGAATTGTGCGAATTAACAAGTTCTTCAAAAGACTACTGAAGCAGATAAAAAAAAGACACAGCGGCAGCTTAGGAGGCGGCAGACGGAGTCGGGGGGTCGGAGGAGGCGCCAGCGTCAGTCATCGGGGCGGTCGGCCGGCTAGTCTCGGCTTGATCGCCTCCGGCAGCAGTCGGATCGGTCGCACGCGGCTCGTTGCTGGAGGCGCGGTCGGGCTGAGGCTGGCCGTCTGCTCCGTCTTCTGGTGCCTCCGCCTCGCCCTCATCCTCCGCCTCGTCCTCCTCCTCGACACTGGAGCCGATCACCTCCGCCGAGTCTTCGCCGTAGTCTGGGTTCATCCCAAACCACTCCGGCGGGACCTCCTCGCCGTCTTCAGACCGCTCGGGGACGAAGATGCTCGTGTCGGTGTACTCGGCGATTGCCGCAGCATGCTTGACGAGGGCGTCTTCCGCAGCCGCCAGCTCCGGCTGGGCCTCCGACCGAAGCGTGGCCAACTGGTCTAGATCCAGCCTCGGGTACCACGCCTTGACGAACTCCAAGGCCCAACACGCTCCAGCCCGGCCGAAGAGCCCTTCTAGGCCTCGAGGCGACCAGCCGTGACCTCCAACCAGTTGGCCGTCAGGCTGGGGGTGCGCGGAGCCTGCATATCCGGCCAAAGGGTGGAGATCACCTGGGCGCTGACGCGCTGAAGCCGGAGCAGCATCCGGTGAGCCAGCCAGAGGCGAGCCTCCATACTCAAGATGTGCTCATCAAGAGTTCGGGGGGCATCGGCGGCGATCTCTGCGCCCTCCGCCCTCCGACTTGCACGATCGGCATCGATGGCTTGGATAGCGGCCTGAGACTGCCCAGGGAAGAAGTCTGCAAAAGACACAAAGAAACAAAAAAGCGAGTCAAAAACCAGGAGTCGGCACGACCTAGGTCGGCGGCTCAAAGAAAGAAAACAAAGAGACTCACCATCAACGATGTCTTCGATCTCGTGGAAGCCGGAGGACAACATCGCCTCCTTGTCAGACCAGGAAGAGCGCTCGCTCACGAACTCGGCCAGGAGGGCAGCCTCCGTCTCCTCCGCCTCCCTCCGCGACTTCGCGAGGAGCCCCTTATGCTCTGCCAACTGAGTGGTCAGCAGATCGCGCTCGGCGGCGAGCTTGCCGCACTCCTCCCCTTTGGCGAGCAGGGCGGAGTTGGCTTCGCTCAGCTGCTGTTGAAGAGCAGTGTTGGCCCCTGAAGGAAAGAAAGAAAGACAGCAGTCGTCAATAAAGTAGGTCGCCGGGGAGATCCGGCCCGACTGCTTAGTAGTTGGCCCAAATCTCGGGGACTACAGCCAGCGGGTGCGCTAGCACGCCCCCGCAGAGAAGAGAAAAAGGAGAAGGACTTACTCCGGCTCTCGGCCAAGTCAGCGGTCCGCTTGCCCAACTCTTCAACATTACGGTTGAAGGCGGTGATGCGGAGGTTGTGGTAGTCCTACAACAAGCATTTCAGACAAAGTTAGTACCCAGAAGTTCATCAAATTGGAGTTTCGGACCGCCTGCTCAGCAGCCGACCCGAAACTCGGGGGCTACACCCAGTGGGTGCGCTGGCGTGCCCCCACAGAGAGGAAAAAGAAAAATAAAGGCCCAAATAAAAGACATACCCGGACGGCCGCCCACGACGCCAGGAACCCCTTGGTGCAGCTCTGGAGGGCGTCGCCCTCAGCGTGGAGCTTCGCCTGGACATCTAGGAGTGCCCAGTTCAGCGGCCCTGTGACGCCTCCCCGCACCCACCCATCAGGTGTGGCACTCGTCGCCTTGGCGTCTGGAGCCGCGGAGCTGGCAGTGCCGGCCTCCAGGGGCGGGGTGCCGAAGTCGCCTTCTCCAGACGACGGCGTGCTGGCGAGCCGACCTGGAGGAGTAGCCTCACCACGGCCTCTTCTTCGGTCGGCGGCACCGGAGGGTCCGCTGGCTGCTCGCCTCGCACGCCTTCAGACGGCGGCAGAGGCGGCGGCGGAACGTTCGCGCCTGGAGTAGAGGGCTCGCCGCCTTCCCTCTCCTCGACGAGGTTCTCCCCGCCGGCTCCTCCAGTCTGCCCCGTGAACTCCGGCGGCGGCAGTGGAGAGTTCAGCGGGGTAACAAGCAAGGCCGCCTGGCGGCGTGCGGCTTCCTCAGCCTGCTGCTTCGCCGCGGCGGCGGCTTCGGCCTCCGCTAGTTTTTTCTTGGCGAAGGCCTCCGCCCTATCGGCCTCCGCCTTCTCCAGGCGGAGGGCTTCTTCTTCATTGCGCTTCTCCTGCGCATTCCACTCCGTCGCCTCCCGGAGGTCGGCAGCGGGGTCTAGCCGCCGAGTGGTGGCGGGCGTCCCCGCTGACCCCATGACGGAGGCGGCGGCGACCCGCTCAAGAGAGAGGGGAGCCCTAAAGAAAGAAGGGCGAGCAGTGACTCAGACAAAACACGAAGAAAGAATAAACTTTGAAGTTAGAATACTCACGCAGAGACCAACGATGGCTTCTTCACTTCCTTACGGAAGCGGATGGCCTTCGCGGCTGCCTCGTCCCGCCGGGTCGCCGCAGCCGAGCCCTTGGGCTTCTTCGGCCGGCTGCCAAACAAAGTCGGCGCAACTCGGCGCTTCTTCCCGCCGCCCGGAGCGCCCGACGCGGCAGAAGAGCCCGCACCCGGCTGGCTGGCTCCTGGCCGATGGTGAGGGGCGACTCCTCCCTCGGCGTCGTCTTCAGGCCAGTCGGCGAAGGTAGCGGAGGGCTTGAAGTCGCCTGTCGTCCCTCCTCCTCCCTCAACGTCATCTTCCAGAGCCGCCGCCCCCAGATCGGGGTCGTCGACGTCGCTCTCCGCCCGATCGGCGGCGAACTCACGAGCCGACCCCGAGGTGTCGGCTGGTGGGTGAAGAAGGGGATTCTAACCAAAAAGCAGACTGATTAGAACAAGACTCGGCAAGAAGAAGACAATCTAAAGAAAAGAAAGGCGACTCACCACGGGCGGGGGTTGGCGCGGGAGTATGGCTCCTTGCCGAATCGCCAGTCCTCCGGGAGCCTGCTGTCCGAGAGGTAGTTCATCATCAGGGCCACCTCTTCGTGAGGCATGTCCTTGGTGCACATCCGACTCGGGTCGCGGACCCCGCTCATCTGACATATCAGGTGAGGGCGGCATTGGAGTGGGAGAACTTGGCGCGAGACGAAGGCGGCCAGCAGGTCCGGGCCAGTCAGACCCTCCGACTGCATCAGCACTCGGAGTCGCGTGATGGCGCCGGTCCCGCAGGCGTCAGTGACCTGGCCCGGTACGACCAGTTGGGCAGTCTGCCAGCCGGCGGGCCGGCTTCAAAAGCCAGCAGATTAACCCAGTCGCCCCTCGTGGCGACGTTCCTGACATAGAAGTAGGACCGCTGCCACATCTTCACCGACTTCAGCAACGAGATGAAGGGTAAGTGGTTGTCGGCTCCTGTCCTTCGCACGGCGATGAAGGCGCCGCACTGAGCCGGCACGCCCGCGGCCTGGGTGCCAATCTTGGAGAAGAAGAACTCCCCCCAGAGCTCGAGGGTGGGGAGGACTCTAAGGAAGCCCTCGCAAAGAGCCACGAAGGCGGACAACAGCACCACTGTGTTGGGGGTGAGCTGGTGCAGTTGGAGTCTGTAAAACTCCATGAACGACCGGAAGAAGCTACTCGCCGGCAGCCCCAGCCCGCGCAGGCAGTGCGAGCGGAAGATGACCCACTCGCCCTCCCGCGGGGCGGGGGAAATCTCCCCCTCCGGCGCGAGACACACCTGCACGCAATCCTCGCCGGGAAGCCGACGGGTCCGGTGGAGGAACTCGATATGGTCTTCGTGGACCTCGGAGCCGTCCCAGGTGCCAGAGCGCACTGGGGGAGGCGCGGCCGCGGAGGAAGAGCTCATCGCGAAGCTGTCGCCGCGGCGTTCGCCGAAGCTTGGGCGTGCGGCAAGGCGAAGAAGAGAAGAGGAAGCAGGAGAGCGAGGAGCTGCGAGGAGGAAGAAGCGAGGGGTAGTGGGAAGGAGGGGCGCGCGTGCCCCCCTCTTCTCCCCTACTTATAGTCCTATGGGCTGCGAAGCCAAGGGGGCGGACGTGGGGATTTACTGCGCCCGCAGCCCCACGACCCCCACGATCCACGTAAAGTTACTACGCGCAGTAACTTCACGGGAATCCCAACCGCCCGCCAGGGCCACAGCGGATCCGCTCGGGCGCCGAGGCGCGGTAGTGGCGGGCCCCGCCTATGAGCCTGTCCCGTCGCGTGCGTGGGATGGCAGAACGGCCTGGCCACGTGCCCTCGTGTGACAGGCCAGGAACGGGCGGCAGCCTGGAAGCTTAGCTAGCACGCCACTTGAAATCCCGCCGCGATGTTCGAACTACTGAGCAAGTCAGAATTGAGTGAGTCCGAGTTGGGTGAGTCCGACTCCTTCTAGTCAGCCCGGCGGAAGTCAATCAAGACCATGTGTTGCGCCCGGAAAGAGAAACTGCTGAGGCTTCTCGGCCGATCATCCGCGGTGCCTCACCAGCTTCGGGGACTACTGTCGGAGTAATGGGCCACGGGTAGGCCAACCCGAGCCCCACGATCTTTCAAGACATCGGGGCAGGTTGCGCCCCTCAAGACCACAGGGCGAAGAGCCGCCTCCTGGGGAGTCTACGGCAAGGCGGCCGACTGCCTGCTCACGGCCGAGTCCCAGGGACGACTTCCAGAGAAGCCGGCTTTGGGGATTCGGCCGACGACTCCAACAAACCGTGACCTCATCGAGGGGGACGGGGCAGGGGCGTGGCTACAATGAAGCCCCCTCCCCGCCCCTTACCAAGGGCAGACATGGCTACAGCGCGCCGTACTTGGGAAGATCTCCCCGCGGCGTGGCACTATTGCCCAACCGGCCCTGACATCAGCACCACTGTACCTGGTACTGCGGCCACGATGGCTTGTCTGTACGGCCTGGAGGCAGTAGGGCCCACCAGCCAGTGAGACCTCGGGAGACGGCGGGAGCACCGCCAGTCGGACCCAACGGGAGTCGGCCGAGCCCTCCCCCGGGCCCACACGCCATTAATCAAGAAGAGATGGGGAGTGGCCATAGTGATCGCCCGCCAGGCGATGGGGCTGTTGCCACGACCCCATGACCAAGCTTGCATCATCAGGAGCACGACTACAGTAATCAGCAGCCGGCAAGACCCGCCCGCGGCGGACACGGCCTGTCGGCTCCGTACCAGACCAGTCGGCGGGCCCCAGTAGTCGGCGGAGAAGTCGGAGGTCAGAGACACTGACGGTTGGGCCCGCGCCCAGTCACATTACCATTGTACCCCTGGGGGGTAGGCCTATATAAACCCCCCAGGGCACCCATGCAAAGGGTTGGATCCCAGTAGTTCTATACCTCACCAGATAGGGGGAAAGAGCTAGCCTTGCCCTCTCCTACCACCATACACAACTCAAGGAGCAACCGTGTAAACACTTGACCATAGTGATCATGCGGAGACCCCGCAGAGCAGCAGTAGGGGTATTATCTCACCGGAGAGCCCCGAAGCTGGGTAAGATTCGCCGGCGTGCATGTCTTCGGCTCATCCCGTTTCCCAGCACCGGCGACGTTCTACTCGCCCCCACCATGATAAGCCATCCATGGCATATGTCGCACCAAACCCCCGACACGCATGAAATGAATAAAGTAGAACAATGCCATGGTTGTCAAACTTGGCATTAAGGGACTGAAATCAAGTCTGGATGCAATGCAAAACGCTCTCCACCTACAGATTCATGCTCAGAATATGATCCTAATAGTGATTCTGAGCTAGAGGGAGACCTAAGTCAATGTAGCTCCCTAGTGGAGGAGTCAGAAGAAGATACCCTATCTTATTCACCCACCAAGGTGCTTGCTCTAACTTTCCAAGGTTATATTGGTTGCACATATGTTGCAACTGATGCTTTGCATTGCTTCTACTTTGTTGAACTGCCATTAGCTTAGTTTACACATCTTGTATGCGAATACACCCTGCCTATCCATTTTTAGTACATATTCCATCTGTCATCATACCATATTTATCCATTCAAATGTTGTTCTTGTGTATCAGACGTTCAAAAGGAAGAGGGTTATTGCTGATCGTGGAGGAGCACAAGCAAAATATTTGGAAAAAGGTAGTGGCATCTGATAAATCAAATAGCCCATTAGGTGTAGTTGCAATATCACCTGACCCACAAAACACCCCAACTCTAGCAGACTCTAGCCCTACTACACTGGTCACTTCTGATGCCCCAACTTAGCAGACCCCAGCTGCACAAAACAGTATGATTATGCCAGTTGACATAGCACCAGCTCTACGATGCAAAACCCCCATTCCAGCAAAGAGTAAACCAAATCCAGTTGCCAAATCCCTTTTCGAACCAGAGAGAGCCCCAATTGCAGTAAATAGGACCCATGTTCCATTTCTTCCCAGTTTAGAAGATGAAGCTTATATTGTTGTCAGGAACTTTGTGTGCATCTTTCCTTCATGGAAAGATTATACCGCAGACACAGAACAATTTCCAGTCTTCCTCCGCAACTTACGCGTAAGTAATGTACTAATGTTATTCATGGTCATTACTGCATATGTTTCTGCTAACAGAAGACACACGATTTCATTCTTTTAAATAGGTGAGGACCAAACTGGATTGTGAAGATCAGCAAGGGTTGGTTGCGCTTTTCAAGCACTCGTTGATGAAGTATCGTTCCTACCTGAGGCAAGCGCACTTTGATGGTAAGCCTCTAAACGAAATTTCTGTAAAGTCTCCGGTGCTACATTTATCCGATGGTGATTGGATTAATCTTGTTACACATTGGTCTCGGTTGGAGCGTAAGGTACTCTCTATGATATCACATCACAATTTGAACTACATTTCTGCATTTGCCTTAACGTATCACTTGTATGAAAACGGTTAGCAGAAGAACATTCATTCTCAAGGGACCACAGAATCTCGCAACTATACTGCACATTGCATTGCTCTTGTGAGTACCTCTTGCCCTGTATGACCATACTTACTTTCATAGCTGTTTGATTATGTAGCATCACTGCACATGTTAGCCTCGTTGTCGTTCATTTGGTGGACATTATAAGATCCGTATGGACTCTTACATAAATTTAGAATCAACCCAATGCTTTAGAAGAGGTTTAGCTCTACAGTCCTCTTGTAAGGACTGAACGTCGTCTATCATTGTACTTACATTAATAGCTACTCCCTCCGTCCCATAATATCAGAACGTTTTGTACAATACACCAGTGTTCAAAACACTCTTGTATTATGGGAAGAGGGATTGGTTCATGTGTAGCATTCTGCATCTTATCTCCCTCGCCCACCATTTACTTAAAAAGATCAGATCTATATTTACTCTTACCAAAAAGTAGAATACACAGACAATGCCAGTGCAGAAGTGTAGCCCATTGCTCTTGTCAGTACATTTTGTCCTGTAATGCTTGTACTTCCAGGGATTGGTAGTTGATTATGTAGCATCAATCTGCATCTTATCTTCATTATCCTCCATCCCTTCCAGTATTATCATATCTATAATTACTCTCTACAAAATGTAGAGTACAGGCAATGCTTATGAAGAAGATTCTGTGCTGAAATTCTTGAGTTCTCCTTCCCTTGACATGGAGAAGGGCATTATAAAGCCGGTGTTAACTGTTAATGTAAGTCAGTCCTTCTAAAGCCTTTATCCTCAACTGCTGTTTAATTTGGTCATACTCCTATCGTTTACTGCTATTTAGTTTGTTGTTTCTACCAAAATGCATGTTCTCAAGAACCGTAAGTTCTAAGTTTTACTTGTAAAACCAAATTCCTTATTCATACCATGCACATTACTCAATACTGAAAGTGTGTTATATCGACTAGAGGGGGGGGTGAATAGGCGATTTTTATGAATTCTTCACTGAGGAATTTGTAGGTGAGGAAATTCCTTAGCGAAGAACTACTAGTAGCGGAATAAGTACTCAAAAGTAAACATAACAGAACACAAGCATAGTCATCATGATGAAATGAAGACAAGCACAGAGTACAGAAAGCGTAAACACATGATAACACAGGATGAAGACAAACAGACTGAAGATATTGAATTGAGGAAATTGAGAAAGTCTTCAGTCAAAGTCTTCAAACACAGATACGAACAAGCACTCAACACAGTTATGAGGAAATGAAAGAGTTGAGGAAATAGAACCAGTGAGCTTGGTGAAGACAATGATTTGGTAGACTAGTTCCAACTGCTGTCTCAGTTGTACATCTGGTTGGAGCAGCTAGGTATTTAAACCTGAGGACACACAGTCCCGGACAGACAGTCCTCACCGTATTCTCCTTGAGCTAAGGTCACACAGACCTTGCCCAATCAATCGTGGTAAGTCTTCAGGTGACTTTCGAACCTTCACAAACTTGGTCACTCGGCGACCCACAATTCCTCTTGGATGCTCTAGACCTTGATGCCTAACCGTCTGGAAGAAGCACACTCTTCAAAGGTAACAAGCATCGGATCCATGCAGGATCAATCTCTTCAGTGATGCTCAATCACTTGGGGTTTGTAGGTGTTTGGGTTTGGGTTTTCCTCACATGATGATTTTCGCTCAAAGTCCTCGGAGGATGGGATGCTCTCAAATGACAAGTGTCAGTTTCTCTCAGAGCAGCCAACCAGCTAGTGGTTGTAGGGGGCGGCTATTTATAGCCTAGGGAGCAGCCCGACACGATAAGACATAAATGCCCTTCAATGATATGACAGTTAGGTGGGTAGATATTTTGGGGAAGCTGGTGCATAGCACAACAACGATCGGAATTTTGAGTAGAAAAATCCTCAGGGCTATCATGTTCCTCACTGTGTAGGCAATCCACACTGGCAAATTCCTAACTCCTCAGTTAGAACAAATTCCTCAAAGACTAGAAGAACTTCGTCTCTGTCACTGAAGAATATGACTGAACTGTATGAGATTTCCAATGGTTTCACTCGAAGGGATTGGTAGGTGTAGGATTTTGAGTTGAGCATCACATGGGAATTTTTCCTTAGTATTTCCTCGACCCCCTTTAACAGTACTATGTTTCCTATGACTCAAGAAAGAGAAAATGAAACTACGAAAACAAAAGTCTTCATGCTTCATGTTCCTCGAATGAATACCAAGTCTTCAGGATTGCACCAATTTCTTCACTTTCAAAGTCTTCAGAAATCCAAAGTCTTCAGTCGAAGAACCTCATTTTTAGGGGTCGACTTTCTCTGTAAATATCGAACTCCTCATAGACTTATAGACCCGTGTACACTCAAAAACACATTAGTCCCTTAACCTATAAGTCTTCAATACACCAAAATCACTAAGGGGCACTAGATGCACTTACAATCTCCCCCTTTTTGGTGATTGATGACAATATAGGTTAAGTTTTCAACGGGGATAAACATATGAAGTGTAGATACTGATATTGAGGAATTTGATTGCAAGATATAGAAGAACTCCCCTTGAAAATGTGCATGATGAGGAATTTGCTTTTGAAGCATTGCACACTTGAAGAGTAGAATCATGGAGATCTCCCCCTATATATTGTAATTCATACACGCATTTGACATATCATAATGAGGAATTTGAAATGCATGATGAAATGTGGTGAGTGATGTAATTCAGCTTGCGTGCATTAACATATATGAGGAATAAGCATGTAGAAAAACGCATCAAACGTATCAGAGCACCATCGGGTTTAAGTTTACAACTCGATCCAATAAAGTTTCAGAAGAACGAGAGTTGTAACTTAGCAAAAAACGCCCATATAGACAGACCCGCTTGAAAACTAAGTCAAAATTCTCCCCCTTTGTCATCGAATGACCAAAATGATCGAAAATGAG
This sequence comes from Triticum aestivum, assembly GCF_018294505.1. NCBI lineage: Eukaryota > Viridiplantae > Streptophyta > Magnoliopsida > Poales > Poaceae > Triticum > Triticum aestivum. The sequence continues at coordinate 217,275,156 of NC_057809.1, forward strand.
GACTAATGCCCCTGAAGAATATCAAGTTGATGAAGGAGCACCAGCGTTGTTGGGGTCGTTTGTCGTGGAAGGGCCTGCCGCAGTGTCGTCCAAGTCTTCGTACTCGCCGGTATCGCGTGAAGAAGAATATGAGCTGGACACCAAAGAAGGAACCTTGACCTTCGTGAATTTCTTCGTTGGAGGTGCAGACCAGTCAAAATATTCCTTGAGACCCATTTTCTTGAGATCTTCTTCACCATACAGATGTGATAGAATGGCCCAGGTGCGATCGAAGACTTCATAGACGCTTAACCCATTTATGGTTTCGATCCACCTTCTGGTGAAGACTAAGTAGAAGCTCACGGTCAGTCATCACACGAGGAGCAGTGGCTTAAGGAGTAGACTTGGGTGCATTGGCAGCAGAGTCATGTGTGGCAGAGTCATCATTGGTGGAATAGGATGCAACTTTGTGAAACTGACCATCCAATGGACGAATGCCTTCATCAATGACTGCAGAAGCCTTGCCCTTTTCATCAGTTGAAGTAAAAGCCTGCTTGAGGACTTCAATCGGGGGCAGATAGCTAAGGTGATTCTGAAAATCAGCCTTGTAGTTGAGTGAAGACCTTGTCCTGAGGAATCTCATAATCCAAGGTGCATATGGTTTCAGCTGAGAAGGTGCAGCATTTGCCAGAGTCCTCATGAAGAAATCATGATAGTTGATAGGAATGCTATGAATGATGTTGAATAGCAGATTCTTCATGATGCCAACTATTTCCTCATCAGATGAGTCATGGCCTTTGATGGGACTCATTGTCCTCGTCAGAATGCGATAGACGGTTCTGGGCACATAGAGTAAATCCTTCACGAGGAATTTGGTCCTTGGGGCTTGACCGGGCTTCAAAGGCTTCATTAACACTTGCATGTAATGAGCTGTGAGTTCTGGTTCACGATACAGGCAGCGAGCTCCTTCACTGGGTGGACTGATGGGCAGGGCGTGAAGCAATTCAGAGGCCGGTGCCTTATAATGAGTATTTTCGGTCATCCAGTCCAAGACCCAGGTGTTGATATCTTCAGGATCACCTGTGATATGCAATGTAGCGTAGAACTGAAGAATAAGCTCTTCATTCCAATCAACAATGTCAGAGCAAAAGTTGAGGAGGCCTGCATGAAAGTGCAACTGTCCCTAGGTAGTTTGGTAATTCCTAACAACATATAGCTCATTGAGCTAATGCCATTTCAAGATTAATATCTCAGGAAAGCTCAATGATTGGCATGGCATGGATGAGAAAAGTGGACCCCTCAAAATGCTAAGGACAAAGGATTAGCTCAAGCTCAAAGCTCAAAGCTCAAGACTCTATATTTTCCATTTTAGTGATCCAAGATCACATTGAGTCTATAGGAAAAGCCAATACTATCAAGGAGGGATGAGGTGTTGCTTAATGAGGTTCTTGCTCAAAATGCTTAGTGATATGCTCCAAAACCCTCAACTACTTTCTCACATCCACATATGACCTAAACCAAAAGTCAAACTCGGCCCCACCGATTTTTCCTATCCGGGGCCACCGAGTTTCAAATGTCTTAGCCACTACCACAAACCCTAGGCAAATCGGTCTCATCGATAGGGATCTCGGTCTCACCGAGATGGGGTTGTAATCTCTCTGTTTCCCTTAGAAACATTTCGGTCTCACCGGGATGAGCGATCGGTCCCACCGAGATTGCAATGTAAACTCTCCGTTTTCCTCTCGTAACGTTTTGGTCTCACCGAAATGAGCGATCGGTCCCACCGAGTTTACCTGACCAACTCTTTGGTTAGCTTATTACCAAAATCGGTCTCACCGAGATTACGTTATGCCCTAACCCTAATCATATCGGTCCTACCGAGTTGCATGTCGGTCCCACCGAAAAACCCTAACGGTCACTAGCTTTGCTAAATCGGTCAGACCGAGTTTAACCATTCGGTCCCACCGAGTTTGGGAAGTTATGTGTAACAGTTAGATTTTGTGTGGAGGCTATAAATACCCCTCCACCTCCTCTTCATTCATGGAGAGAGCCATCAGAACAAACCTACACTTCCAACCTATATTTTCTGAGAGAGAACCACCTACACTTGTGTTGAGACCAAGATATTCCATTCCTACCATATGAATCTTGATCTCTAGCCTTCCCAAGTTGCTTTCCACTCAAATATTCTTTCCACCAAATCCAAATCCTGTGAGAGAGAGTTGAGTGTTGGGGAGACTATCATTTGAAGCACAAGAGCAAGGAGTTCATCATCAACACACCATTTGTTACTTCCTGGAGAGTGGTGTCTCCTAGATTGGCTAGGTGTCACTTGGGAGCCTTTGACAACATTGTGGAGTTGAACCAAGGAGTTTGTAAGGGCAAGGAGATCGCCTACTTTGTGAAGATCTACCGCTAGTGAGGCAAGTCCTTCGTGGGCGATGGCCATGGTGGGATAGACAAGGTTGCTTCTTTGTGGACCCTTCGTGGGTGGAGCCCTCCGTGGACTCGCGCAACTGTTACCCTTCGTGGGTTGAAGTCTCCATCAACGTGGATGTACGATAGCACCACCTATCGAAACCACGACAAAAACATCCGTGTCTCCAATTGCGTTTGAATCCTCCAAACCCTTCCCTTTACATTCTTGCAAGTTACATGCTTTACTTTCCGCTGCTCATATACTCTATGCATGCTTGCTTGAATTGTGTTAAGATTGCTTGACTTGTCCAAAGTTGCTAAAATCTGCCAAGAACTAAAATTGGGAAAAGGCTAGATTTTTATTTGGTCAAGTAGTCTAATCACCCCGCTCTAGACATACTTTCGATCCTTCAAGTGGTATCAGAGCTTTGGTCTCCATTTGCTTTGATTTTCATAGCCTTTGGAAGTCATAGCCTTGGTTTCACAACCTAGGATAGTATGGCGTCTAGCGAGGGAAATTACCACCGTAGAGGTCCTTACTTTGATGGTACTAATTTTGCTAGTTGGAAGCATAAGATGAAAATGCATATTCTTGGACATAACCCCGCTGTTTGGGCTATTGTGTGTGTTGGCTTGCAAGGTGAATTCTTTGATGGGAGAGAACCGAATCATGAAGCTACCGCGGATGAGTTAAAGATGCTACAATACAATGCTCAAGCTTGTGATATCCTCTTCAATGGATTGTGCCCCGAAGAATTCAACAAAATCAACCGTCTTGAGAATGCAAATTAAATTTGGGATACTTTGATTGATATGCACGAAGGTACCGAGTCCGTCAAGGAATCCAAGTTGGATGTGCTTCAAAGTCAACTTGACAAGTTCAAAATGAAGGATGGTGAAGGTGTTGCTGAAATGTACTCTAGGCTTGCTCTTATCACAAATGAGATTGCCGGCTTAGGAAGTGAAGAGATGACCGAAAAATTCATCATCAAGAAGATCCTAAGAGCCTTGGATTGAAAATACGATACCGTATGCACATTGATCCAAATGATGCCAAATTACAAAGATCTCAAGCCAACGGAAGTCATTGGAAGAATTGTTGCTCATGAGATGCCGCTCAAGGATAAGGAGGAGCTCCATAACAAGTCAAGTGGTTCTTACAAAGCCTCATGTGAAGATCCCACATCATCAAGTGAGAAACAAACCTTCAATGAAGAATTGAGCCTAATGGTGAAGAACTTCAACAAGTTCTACAAGAATAGAAGCAAAGAGAGAAGTTCCAAGTCAAGGTCCTACAATGACAAAAGATCTTCTAGTCGAGAGTGAAACTGCTACAATTGTGGAAGACCCAAACACTACTCAAATGAGTGTACGACTCCCTAGAAGAGAAGAGAAGAGAAGATTCTCCCAAAAGAAGAAGTAGAAGAGAAGAATCACCATCGAGGGAGAGAAGGAGTAGGGATGATCGTTATGAATGAAGACCCTCCTGAAGAAGCAAGGATTCGGAAAGGAAGGACAAGTCATCAAGGAGCTACACAAAACGAAGACATCAAGCTCATGTTGGTGAATGGGTATCCGGCTCCGACTCCGACAGTCACTCCGAGAGAAGCTATCACTCCAACTCCGAATATACTCAAGATGAAGGTGTTGTCGGTCTAGCACTTGTGTCAACCAACTCCTACGACATATTTGATTCACCAAATGAAGGAATTGGAAGATGCTTCATGGCCAAAGGTCCAAAGGTATCACACCCCGAGTATATTGATTTCAATAGTGATGAAGATGACTTGTTAGGTGATGATGATTTACTTGTTGACAACTCTAGTGATGATTACTATGATGAAATGTCAATTAATCATGCTAATCAAGATGAAACAAATGACAATGATAAGGAGAAGATTGAGTCTCTAACTAAAGAACTAAACACTCTTAAGTTAGCTCATGAAACTATCTTAGGAGATCATCGAGAACTTTTAAGGACTCATGAGAAATTATGTTTTGAGAAGCTCAATCTTGAGCAAGAGCATGAGTTCTTAAAGGCAATCAATGATGATCTTCGCAAGAAAAGTTCTTCTTACATTGCCTCAAGTCAAGTCTAGTAACAAGAACAAGAAGGATTCTTCCTCTAGTAGTAAAAATAATCATGCTAAATCCAATGTTGTTGCTTCTAGTAGTTCTCTTGATTCCACTAATGATTCTATTAGCCAAGTTACACTTGAGCAAGAAAATAGCTTATTGAAGGGAATCATAGAGAAAGGTGTTTACAAGAGCCTTGTCGGGAGTAAGCAATTCGAGGAAATTGTACGCAAGCAAGGAAGGCACCGGAAGAATCAAGGTATTGGTTTTGAACAAAAGTTCAATGCCAATGGAGTTGAGTGGAAAGAAGATCAATACCCCAAGACGAAGTTTGTTCCTCAACAAGAGAAGTATGATCCTACTTCTTTCAAGGGGACACAAGCTCAAGATGATCTTCCACCACAAGACCACAAGCAAAAAGGCAAGGACAAGCTTCAAGAGGAAATTGATGCATTTGAAGAAGCTCCAAAGGCCTTGGTCAAGTGGGTTCCCAAGACTACATCAAGTTCCACTTCATCAAGTACAACTACAACTCCGAGGATTCCCATCAAGATGGTGTGGATCCCGAAGAAGAAGAACTAGAGAGTTCTCGAGGGTGACTCCGCCAACATACTTCACTCTTATCATTTTGGCAAGAACAAGTGCAATCAACTTCCACATCTTGCACTAGTTCAAGGAGTCACAAACCCTCTTGTTGGTAAGACAAGGGACAAGGTAACCTAATGCTTCCATTGACATCATATTGTGTGTGCATCACTCTATGTCTATGGATATCCTTGTTGGTTCCTTGTGGGACTAACCCGTGTAGGTATTGAAAGTGCAACTCACTCCAAAGGATAGCTCCGAATGATCCACATGAACTTAGAGCATCCATATCTTCAACACCTACATGAAGTCATCATCGACAAAACCCAAGGTTAGTTCATCCCTCTTAGGGGGGATCTCACATCTAGGGGGAGCTTTGCTCTAACAATTGAGTTAAAGCAACTCTAATGGTGTGAACACAACAACGCTTTATGTAAAAGTGGTAATCCCACTTGTGCTTAAATGATGAGTATGACCTATGATCAAATGTTCTCATTTGACTCATAAGTCAATATACTCAAATATAGATGACCTAGTCATCGCCAATTGCTTGATAGATGCTAGAATTATTTGTGCATGCTTTGCCACATATTTCATTTGTCATTTTATTGTGTGAGCATGTTGGTTGCATAGTTTACTCATTCGAGGACATCCACTTGTTGTTTTGATTGATTGGTTTCTTTTTCTTTTGCCAAGTGGATGGACAAGAATGCCTAAGAACTTTCTCTAGCTATCTATGCTTTTCTCGTCTCAAACTCTATTCATGCTGCATCATAAAGTTTGATCAAGTCAGATTCGAACCACTCTGTGTGAGGAGCACTCGGAGTCCCCGATTCGTCATAGACTTAAAAATCAAAAACTTCTTTGTGCATTTCGGTCTGACCGATTCATCCATTTCAGTCATACCGAGATCACTAAGTCGATCTAGGTTTTCAATCTCGATGCAACCGATTTGAACTTTTTGGTCACACCGAGTTTCAGTAACTTCTTGCAGTTATGAATCTCGGTGCCACCGAGTTGTTCCACTCGGTCACACCGACAGGGTCAGGCTATATATATCCACATGTCAAATTTTGGAAAACTTTCCGAACCTCCTCACCCACGCTTAGCCTGCTCTACCTCCCTGGATCTCCGGATCATCCTCCTCGTCGCCAGCCGCCTCCTGTCGCTGGTCTCCGCCGCCGTCAATGGGATCGTCTCCGCCGTTGCCGCCGTAGCAAGTTCATCGCCGAACTAGGGTATGGACTTGAACTTTGTGTTGTTCTAACTCCGATTCCCCAGCACATTGCTTTGCCATGTATCTTGCCACAATTGAGATCAATCTATCCATCAAAAACACTTCGTAGTTTATTCGTGAATTGAAAATTTAGGGTTAGGTTTCCGCCGAAACCATCTCGGACCGTCCGAGTTGATGAAATCGGTTCCACCGATTTGGCTCAGGCCATTGCACATGTGATTCTCAGTCTGACCGAGAATTGCAAATCGGTGTGACCCAGTTCAGCACTTTGTGAAGCCCTAGTAGTCTCGGTGCCACCGAACTGTGACTCGGTCTGATCGAGTTCACTAGTTTAGGTTCCAAAAGCTGCTTCGGTATCACTGAGTTTGCAAATCGGTAGATCCGAAATGCTTTCTATGGAAAACTAAAACTAAGTTTTTAATTCATTCTTTTGCAAAAACCTTTGTACTTTGTGATGCTTATCCACTCTACCTCATCTATGATCTATTCACAGGGTCTGCTGTCAGTGTTTGCATCATGTCAGATCAGAGTGACAGTCAGAACAAATTTGAGGAGCAGGTTCAGATGAGTGAGGGCACTAGTCCCTCTAGCAGCTTAGATGATGGAAGCAGGAGCACACCCAGCAATCTGCCAAAGGCTGCCACCAGGGCCAGCAAGAAAAGAACCTCAGAGTCAGAGGATGAGGACTATGTGGCTAAGGAAGAAGAAACCACCTCAAAGAGGAAAGTCCTGAAAAAGGGATATGGCACAGCTGCTGACACTAAGCCAGGGATGAAGCAAAAGGTTCCTGCCAAGAGAGCTCCAATGTCAAAAGTTAGAACATCTACTCTAGAGACTTTGGGATCTGCACCCAAAGAGTAGGTTGTGGCAGAAAATAAAAGAAAGGAAAGGGTCAAGAAGACCACTGCCAGAGTGATTGGGAGATCTTCAATCATGAATGACTCCGAAGAAGAGGAAGAGGATGCAGCACCAGCACCCAAAGCTCAGAAGCTTATGGGAGATGCCATAAGATCAGGGGCTGCTTCATCTAAGCCCAAAGGAACTTCTAAGCCAGCTGCTCCAAAACCCAAAACTGCACCTAAGAGGAGCACCAGGAACTTCCCAGCAGCAAAGAAGAACAAGGCCCCAATGCCCGAAGCTGCAATGGAAGAAGAAGATGATTCTGTTGTCTTGAGGAAATTGAAGCCAAAAAATCTAGATCACAACGATGCTCATCCAGTTGTAGAGAACATGAAAGTCAGGAAGGACTCTGGTCTAAGGCTTTGGAGAGAGTCTGATCCATATGCCACCAGGGGAAGGACTGTTGTGGACTACAGGTTCCATACAAAGGAACAACAGGACTTCTATGAGACCATCTTGCTTGACAAGAAGCCCATAGTGTGTGACGTGAGATGGGTCGATTGGACATTCATTAAGGAAAATGAGGATCACTTCCCTGGTGTATATGATAGCTTCAAGGCTTGTGGAGTTGATGAGTTTGTGGCTCAGAAGCTCACAAAATGGAATGATGAACTCATCATGCAGTTCTACTCCACAGCTCACTTCTACCCAGATGGAAGGATTGTCTGGATGTCTGAAGGTACTAGGTACCAGTCCATAGTTGCAGAATGGGCTAAGTTGATCAATGCCCCAGAAGAGAGTGAAGATGGCTTGGATGTCTATGCCAAGAAGAAGAAGGATCACAACACCATGGCACACATGTACAAGGAGATCCCAGATGCTTCTCTTGAGACACACAAGTTTGGATCTGTACATTACCTTCTGTCAGGCTTGCCAAGTATCAACTGGATCCTCAGGCACACTCTCTTGCCAAAGTCAGGTGGTAACAAGATGATCAGAGGCCATGTAATTAACTTGCTTCACATCTTTGATGTCCCACAAAAGTTCAAAGTCATGAGCCTAATAGTGGAAACCATAAAGAGGACAACTGCAGATCAGAAGAGGAGTTGTGGGTATGCCCCACTGATCCAGGAGCTGATTAACTCCAATATGGGCACTGGCACATATCTGCTAGACAAGGAGCACCTGCCCATCTACCTAGACTTTGAGGACAACACTGTGGTGATGGATGAAAATGAACCATCTTTTGTGCACGCACAAGCCAAGAAGGAGAAGGCAAAGGCTGAAAAGGCTGCAAGGATGCCAACTACCGAAGAAGCATCTCATTATCTTCTGAAGAGCAAGCAAGATCAGCTTGGCTACTTGATTGCCTCCACTCTGAGTATTGAGAAGGGACTGGCCACCCTGACTCAAAACCAGGAGAGCTTGGAGAGGATCGTGGAGTATAAGTTCTATGACCTAGATGTGAAGGTCACTGAGATCTAGTCAGTCATTGAGAAACTTCGGGATGAAGTGCAGGAGAAGAAGGGCAAGACAACCACTGATGCTTCTGCTAGAGTGCCCAGAGGTCAGAGGTCTGCTGCAGTGCCTATTCCAGACACCAGAGCTACTTCATCTGCACCAGCTACAGCTTCAGTGCCACCGGCTCCAACATCTACTCCACCAGCTCCATCTACATCGACTGATGCCTTCGTTCTTGGAGTTCTGTCTACACCACCACCTGAAGACCAAGCCTGATAGTCGATTTAGCACTATGCATTTTTATGAACTTTTTGGTAACTTGTTGCCGAAGGGGGAGAAAATGTATGGATCATAGGCTTCGAGAGAGAGAGCGTTGCTTTTTATTCTCTCTTTTTGTTTGGTGGTTAAACTTCATTTATTTGCTTGGTTGAGATACTTTATACTTTGTGCTTGATTGAATGATCATGTGTTTGATCATATGCTACCTTAATGCTTGTTGGATGACATTATCCTTTTCATATTCCATATGATCATTCACTTTGCTTGGTGCTGAGTGCATGTATTTTAATTATTATCATTTTGAGTGCCCCACCAAGATGTATGTGACATGGAAGAGTAACTCATGATCCTAACTCTTTGTGCATTTGCAGTCCAGACCAAATCTTAAACTATGCACAAAATTAGGGGGAGCTCTTGCTTTTCACATACTTTTCAAAGCGACAATGTTTTTCACTCTTATTATCATTTGTCGAAGCTTTGATCTATATGTTGTCATCAATTACCAAAAAGGGGGAGATTGAAAGTGCAACTATCCCTAGGTGGTTTTGGTAATTCCTAACAACATATAGCTCATTGAGCTAATGCTATTTCAAGATTAATATCTCAGGAAAGCTCAATGATTGGCATGGCATGGATGAGAAAAGTGGACCCCTCAAAATGCTAAGGACAAAGGATTGGCTCAAGCTCAAAGCTCAAGACTCTACATTTTCCATTTTAGTGATCCAAGATCACATTGAGTCTATAGGAAAAGCCAATACTATCAAGGAGGGATGAGGTGTTGCTTAATGAGGTTCTTGCTCAAAATGCTTGGTGATATGCTCCAAAACCCTCAACTACTTTCTCACATCCACATATGACCTAAACCAAAAGTCAAACTCGGCGCCACCGATTTTTCCTATCCGGCGCCACCGAGTTTCAAATTTCTTAGCCACTCCCACAAACCCTAGGCAAATCGGTCTCACCGATAGGGATCTCGGTATCACCGAGATGGAGTTGTAATCTCTCTGTTTCCCTACGTAACATTTCAGTCTCACCTAGATGAGCGATCGGTCCCACCGAGATTGCAATGTAAACTCTCTGTTTTCCCCTCGTAACGTTTCGGTCCCACCAAAATGAGCGATCGGTCCCACCGAGTTTACCTGACCAACTCTCTGGTTAGCTTATTACCAAAATCGGTCTCACCGAGTTTGTGTAATCGGTCTCACCGAGATTACGTTATGCCCTAACCCTGATCATATCGGTCCTACCGAGTTGCATGTCGGTCCCACCGAAAAACCCTAACGGTCACTAGCTTTGCTAAATTGATCAGACCGAGTTCAACCATTCGATCCCACCAAGTTTGGGAAGTTATGTGTAACGGTTAGATTTTGTGTGTAGGCTATAAATACCCCTCCACCTCCTCTTCATTCGTGGAGAGAGCGATCAGAACAAACCTACACTTCCAACCTATATTTTCTGAGAGAGAATCACCTACAATTGTGTTGAGACCAAGATATTCCATTCCTACCATATGAATCTTGATCTCTAGCCTTCCCAAGTTGCTTTCCACTCAAATCTTCTTTCCACCAAATCCAAATCCTGTGAGAGAGAGTTGAGTGTTGGGGAGACTATCATTTGAAGCACAAGAGCAAGGAGTTCATCATCAACACACCATTTGTTACTTCTTGGAGAGTGGTGTCTCCTAGATTGGCTAGGTGTCACTTGGGAGCCTCCGACAAGATTGTGGAGTTGAACCAAGGAGTTTGTAAGGGCAAGGAGATCGCCTACTTCGTGAAGATCTACCGCTAGTGAGGCAAGTCCTTCGTGGGCGATGGCATGGTGGGATAGACAAGGTTGCTTCTTCGTGGACCCTTCGTGGGTGGAGCCCTCCGTGGATTCGCGCAACCGTTACCCTTCATGGGTTGAAGTCTCCATCAACGTGGATGTACGATAGCACCACCTATCGGAACCACGACAAAAACATCCGTGTCTCCAATTGCGTTTGAATCCTCCAAACCCTTCCCTTTACATTCTTGCAAGTTACATGCTTTACTTTACGCTGCTCATATACTCTATGCATGCTTGCTTGAATTGTGTTAAGATTGCTTGACTTGTCCAAAGTTGCTAAAATCTGCAAGAACTAAAATTGGGAAAAGGCTAGATTTTTATTTGGTCAAGTAGTCTAATCACCCCCCTCTAGACATACTTTCGATCCTACACTACATCATGAAGAACACTAAGCACAGGAGAGAAGCAAGGTAATGATTCCATGTCCACGTGAGAAATATGCTCATGGTAGAAGATTTTGTCTTTGTTGAAAAGCAGTGAAGAATAGAAGTTGGCCTGGCTTGCAGTCTAGAAACGCTTCCTCCTTAGACGAGCCGAGTCATAAGGATTGTAGTTAGTGAAGAACACGTGCTCGCCGAAGAAATCATCAGCCTTGAATTTCTGCTTCTTTGAGAATGGATCCTTTCGCTTGGGGTAAGGAGTGTCAGTCAATTGCATCACAACCTTCGGGATCTCGATCTCAGGTTCCACAGGCTGAGGAATTTCAGGTGCTGCTTCAGTGGCAGCCTGGAACTTCAATTCTTCATTTACATGATCTTCAACACTAGTGGCTAGAATTTCTTCATGGACATACGGTGTGGCATGTGGTTCATCAGATCCCATTTGTACAGTAGTTACTGGGGACTAAGGAATTTGTTGCAATGGTGTGAAGAGTGGAGAGTTGGGGTGCTGAATTTCCCAAAATTCATCACTTAGCACGGGTGTGGTGCAGCCAATGTCCACATCTTCATCTCCCATTTCTTCAACACCGGCCTCTTCAGCAGTAAATTGAGGCATAGGTGAGGAGACAACTGGTGTTGAAGGAATTGTATCCACTTCAATTTCTTCATCCATCTGCTCTGACGAAGCAGCAGAGGAATTCTCTTCATCAGATTCACTTGAAATCACATATTCTTTATCAAAAGGAACAAGGTCCTTTGATGGCATGGTTGAGATAGGAACAACATCAATGGGGTTTGCAAACAAGCTAGTCAATGACTTCATCTTCTTCTGAGCTGAAGAATCTGATGCAGTTGATGCCTTCCTTTTCTTCACCGCTGCACGCTCTGCAGCCTTGGTCTTCTTCACATCTAATGCAGATGGAAGGATCGGAGTTGGTGTAGGTGCAGGAGCAGAGGAATTGAATTGTATTTCTTCAGGCGCAACTGATCCAGTTGCCCTGACTTGTTCATTTTCTTCAGGCGCACCACTAGTGGATGCCCTGGAAATTTCATCAGCGGCTGGGATGCATTCATCAGCCCTGGAACTCACATTTTCTTCAGCAACCTGATTGTCATCAGCGGTGCTGGCATTTTCTTCAGTCGGCTGAGCAGATGCTTTAGCTTGAGGAATTTCCTGTTGCATTGGGGCTGCAACATTGGAAGTGAACTGTTCAGTTATCTTTACAAATCTGACTTTGGCTCCTAGCTAGTCAGCATAATAGCGATCAAATTCATCACTCAGTTTCTTGATTTCAGATTGAAGAGCAACAAGTTCTTCAGGTGAAAGCTTCAGAACGTTTTGCTTCAGAAAGTGCTCTTTCTTGTATTCGCTTTCTTCACCCTCCTTCCCTATTCAAATTTCCATTTCTCTTCATCAATGAAGTGAGTCAGTACATGACTTTGACCAGGAGTGAGGTTCAGCTCAGGCAAAGGTGTGTTGGGGTCCTTGTGCCACAAGTTAATGAAGTCTAGGATCAACTTCGGATCCAATACTAATGACACATTACTGTGTTTGGCTCTAGCGGCCCTGAGTTGCCTGTCCGTGATGATTTTAGCAAGTTCTTCATCATCAGCCTCATCATCATCAGAGGGCACTTGGAAAGCAACTTGTTTCTTGTGAGGACTTGGTCGAGGACCTCGTCCAGCAGAGGTCTTCTTCTTCAGAAGAGTGGGAGCAGCTGAGGAACTTGCAGAGGCTCCTGAGGCAATAGATATGCCTATGGTCCTTTGGCACATGGCGAGATGCACAGGTGCTGAGGATTTGGTCGGAGCCGCCGAAGACTTTGGCGGAGGAGCTGAGGATTTTGTAGAAACAGGAGCAGCGTGAGGAATTGGCCGTGAGGGCTTTGAGGAATCTGGCCGTGAGGGCATAGCTGAGGAACTTGGCCGTCAGGGCATTGCTGGTGAAGCACTGGGCTTGTGAGCAGGCTTCTTTGACATGGCCTTCTTTGGCTTTACAGAGGCCTCAACAGCAGCAGCGGCAGCAGAGTCTTCGTTGATTTTCCTCACTGCATCTTTTGCTTGTTTGGCCAACTTGGCCTGGCACTTGGCCCATTCATCAGGATAATCCTCACCATGCTTGAGGCTGGTGGGATCAGCTATTTGACCATGTGCCAACGGAGGTCTTGGGCATGGAGGATTTAGTGCAAATTTCTTCATATATTTGGGAGTGACATATTTGTACTCCCTCCACTCTCTTGCCCATCTCCTCTTTTGAATGCGCACCTTGCGCTGATTTTTATCTTCCCCAGGGGGTGTGCAGTACCCAACATAGATGTCCTCAGGTATTTCAAAGGCAGTGTTGACCTCAGGCCTCTTTCCTCCTTTCTGTGGCTTCTTACCATCAGCCATTTTCTTTAGTTGAGGAATTAAACAATTGAATTCTCTGAAGAGGTATGCAACTTTTCTTCGAGGAACGCTGCAAATGAGTTAAGTTGATGAGAACCTAGTGATTCAGCAGCCGACATGAGTACCTGTGAACAAAGTATAGTTGTGAGGAATTTGGAGAGGTCATATGCGTTCTCAGAAGGTTTTTATAAAGAAAAAGTTTGAGGAATTTGACCAGATGAGTCTTGAAGAATTTCACTAAGCGTTCTTTGTCTTAGGTTCCAGAGATGTATAGATCAAAAATCCACACATTTGAGGAATCTTGAAGAAAAACATAGTTTAGAGAAACGAATCAAGAACATATGACATGAGAGGTGTTTTAGTGTGTGAAGATATGAAGAAAAACACCTTTGAGGATTTTGTAGAAATCATTTGAATCAAAGAGGGCAGTAAAAGTAACTTTTAATTACCATGGACAAAGAACACGACGAACTGGTATGTGGAGATGTGAAGTTCGTCAATGCAGATCTTCCACGCCCTAACTTGGCGGAGGAAGACAGCTACGGCGGTGGCAGAGTGAAGATTTCCGCGGCCGGCGCGAGTACGACGGCGATGAGGTCAAGGCAGTGAAGCTTTTCCTCACCGGTGATGATGATGTAGCGGTGGAGCTAGGGTTTGAGAAGCTCGATTTGGAGAGAGGTCGTACAGAGTAAAGGAAGTGAGGAAGGGGAAGGAGGGTATTTATAGCCATGGTGAAAAACTGTTCGCCCGAAGAATTTGGACGAACATGCCCCTGACCCTTCTCATTGGCTTGACATGTGTCACCCACGTACTGAGAAGTGGAGATCGTGTGCGATCGTGGGTGAATAGATAAGTATATCGTGGGATGCAGAACGGTTTTAGCGGCAAAGCCAAAAATTTAGATAAGATAGGTTTTAAAGTTCCGTTCGCAATTTCTTTAGCTGACAAGGACACGGTGAAGATTTTGAACGAGTTTCAAATAGAACGCACATGAAGAATTTGTGAACAGATTGGATTCAGTATAGGATAGAGGGGGAAGGGTCCGATCACATTCACTTAGCAGAAAAACCAACTTGAAGAAATACCCATAAGTGAATGCTGTAGAGGACATAAACTCATATATATATATATATATATATATATATATATATATATATATATATATATATATATATATAGCCAATGAAGAAAAATGACGGAAATAGTGAAGACAATGCAAAGTTGAAGAATTTGAACAACTGAGGAATTTCAACACAAAAAAAACTCAAATTGAGGATTTTCAACTTTTGGTGGTGGCGTGACCCACCATACAGAATGATGATTTCAGACACCGCGTACAATTGTCATAGGGTTCTGAGAATCAAATTCTTTGTTAATTTCTTCACACTTAGAGTGTTATTCTTCATTGATTGAAGAAAAACGTTTCTTCATGTGTTGCACATCTAAGTCATCAATTTTGCATGAGTGTTAGGATGAGTGTCCTTTTCAAAGAACATTCGAAGATTCTAAGATATTTAGCTCACACCGCAACTTGATAAATCTCTTATCATCCAAGGACTTTATGAAGATATCGGCTAGCTGTTCTTCAGTCTTCACATGCTCAATAGAAATGTCGCCATTCAACACATGATCACGAAGAAAATGATGACGAATCTGAATGTGCTTTGTCTTCGAGTGCTGAACTGGGTTGTGAGCAATCTTGATGGCACTCTCATTGTCTCAGAAGAGAGGCACATTCTTCATGTTGACGCCGTAGTCCTTGAGAGTTTTCTTCATCCATAGCAATTGAGCACAGCAAGAACCAGCGGCAATGTACTCAGCTTCAGCAGTAGATAGTGATACACAGTTCTGTTTCTTCGAGGACCAGCAGACCAAAGATCGTCCGAGGAAATGACATGTACCAGATGTTGACTTGTGGTCCACATGATCACCAGCATAGTCAGAGTTAGAATATCCAATGAGATCAAAAGCCGAGCCCTTGGGGTACCATAATCCAAGTGTTGGTGTGTGAGCTAGATATCGAAGAATATGCTTCACAGCCTTATGGTGTGATTCCTTTGGTATAGCTTGAAATCGGGCACACATGCAAACACTATGCATAATATCCGGCCTAGATGCACATAAGTACAATAAAGAACCAATCATGGAGTGGTATACCTTATGATCGAAGTTGATACCATTTTCATTAGTGCACAGATGGCCATTTGTGGGCATAGGAATTTTGATGCCTTTGCAATCTTGCATGCCCAATTTCCTCAGTACATCCTTGAGGTATTTCTCCTGAGATATAAATATGCCATTGCGTTGTTGACGAATTTGAAGACCTAAGAAGAATTTCAATTCTCCCATCATAGACATTTGATATTCTTCACTCATCATATAGGCAAATTCATCACTATAACGTTGGTCAGTACAGCCAAAGATAATATCATCAACATATATTTGGCACACAAACAATTCACCATCATAATATTTAGTGAAAATAGTAGGGTCGAGTGAACCGGGTTTGAAGCCTTTCTTCATAAGGAATTCCTTCAAAGTATCATACCACGCCCGTGGGGCCTGCTTGAGGCCATAGAGGGCCTTATTGAGTCTGAAGACTTTGGATCTTCAAAACCTGGGGGTTGAGCAACATATACTTCTTCATCAAGCTTACCATTGAGGAATGCACTTTTCACATCCATTTGATATAGAGTGATATCATGATGGTTAGCATAAGCAAGTAATAAGCGAATAGCCTCAAGTCTAGCAACAGGTGCAAAAGTTTCATCGAAATCAATTCCTTCAACCTGTGTGTAGCCTTGAGCTACAAGCCGTGCCTTATTCCTTACCACAAGGCCATTTTCGTCTTGCTTGTTGCGATAGATCCATTTTGTGCCAATGATATTGTGCTTGCGAGGATCTGGACGTTTGACCAGTTCCCAGACATTGTTGAGCTCGAACTGATGTAATTCTTCTTGCATGGCCTGAATCCACTCAGGCTCCAGAAATGCTTCATCTACCTTAGTGGGCTCTGTGATAGAGACAAAAGCATAGTGCCCACAAAAGTTAGATAAATGTGAAGCTTTTGAGCGTGTGAGAGGACCTGGCGCTTTAATGTCATTGATGATCTTTTCAACTTGCACTTCTTTTGCAACGCAAGGATGAGCTGGTTGTCGTTGAGGAATTTGATCAGCATTTTCTCCAGCACCATTTTCTTCAGTATTTTCTTCAGGTGCATTAGCTCGACGTTCTTCATGTTCTGGAATGAATTCTTCAGCAGATTCTTTAGTAGGAATGACATCCTCAGTAGCCTTGAACTTGATAGTTTCCTCAGGTGCTGGTTCATCTATCACAGAAGGTAGGTGCTCTCTTTGTGATCCATTAGTTTCATCGAACCGCACATCTACAATTTCAACAACCTTGTGAAGAACGTTGTTGAAAACTCTGTAGGTGTGCGAGTCCTTTCCGTAACCAAGCATAAAACCTTCACGTGCTTTCGGTGCAAATTTTTAGTTGTGATGAGGATCTCTAATCCAACATTTAGCACCGAAGACTTTGAAATAACTTACATTGGGTTTCTTATCAGTGAGGAGTTCATAGACAGTCTTCTTGAAGAATTTGTGAAGATATACTCTGTTGATGATGTGGCACGCAATATCAATTGCCTCAATCCAGAAACGACGAGGCGTTTTGTATTCATCAAGCATAGTGCAAGCCATCTCAGCAAGAGTCCTGTTCTTGTGCTCCACGACGCCATTCTGCTGAGGAGTATAAGGAGCAGATAACTCATGAGTAATACCAAGTTCATCAAGATAGTCATCAAGACCAAAATTCTTGAACTCAGTTCCATTGTCACATCTGATGTGCTTGGTCTTCACACCAAAGTTGCTCGAAGCCCTCGAGGAAAATCGTTTGAAGACTTCCCGCACTTCATGTTTGTAAGTAACAATGTGTACTCATGTGTATCGAGAGTAATCATCAACAATAACAAAGCCATATTGAGATGCATCATTTGAGACTGCAGAATAATGGTTAGGACCGAAGAGATCCATGTGAAGCAATTCAAATGGACGAGTGGTGGTCATGATAGTCTTCGCTGGATGCTTAGCCTTTGTCATCTTCCCAGCTTCACAGGCTCCGCATAAGTGATCCTTTAGGAATTTGACATTCTCGATGCCAATGCCATGCTTCTTCTTTGCAAGCGTGTGCAAATTCCTCATGCCTGCATGACCAAGTCGTCGATGCCAGAGCCAGCCTTCTGAAGCTTTTGCAAGTAGACACACGGCTGGTTGCGGTCCTGTAGAGAAATCAACAATATACAGGTCTCCTCTCCTAAAGCCTTCGAAGACTTTGGAATTGTCAGCTTCCATAACCACAACACAACGGTACTTGCCAAAGACAACAACCATATCAAGATCGCAAAGCATTGAGACAGACATGAGGTTGTATCCTAAGGACTCGACAAGCATGACTTTGTCCATGTGTCGAGCCTTTGTGATCGCAACCTTACGTAGACCCAATACCTGACTTTTGCCTTTGTCAGCGAAGATGATATGCTTCAGATGCGATGGTGATAAGGGAGCATCCATCAATATATTCTTGTCACCAGTCATGTGATTTGTACATCCACTGTCGAGGACCCACTCAGTGGCTTTGGGTTGATCATCCTGCAGATGAATTAGTGCAACTTACAAACTCATATACTTCATCAGTGAAGAATATGACATCAATTCATCATATCAATTTCGTCAAGCAAGAGAACAGATAAAGCAATATGAGGACGTGAGAAATGAAATCTCATTTCTTCATGATTAGCCTGCGTCCTTTCAGGCACATTCAGGTCTCTAGCAAATTCTTCAGACGATTACGTACGTTTGGAGACCTGACCCTGCAGAAGAGATTAGTTCTTTTTCTTCACCACCCACATCTGAAGGGGTGGCAAAGAGTTCATCACTCTGCGAGCTCCATACGAGAAAGGTGGCATAGAAGCCAGTCCTTTTCGTTTCACATAAGAGGGGTTAGGATAAGCATATGAATAAGCAGAGAAATTCTTCGAGGACTTATGAACATAATGATTAGAAGAATAATGCTCATATTCATAGCCCTTAGCTCTTCCCTGTGAAAGTTGTTAGCATGATGATATTCATATGAGGACTTTGATCCTTTTGAGGAATTTGGTCCATATGAAGAATTTGATCTAGGGTTCCTATTCTTCACAGGTGGTGTCCTGAGGACATTCACCTGAAGACTTTCAAGGCACCTTTTGGGAACCCAGATTTTCTTCATAGGAGGACCGTTCCTGCAGTTAGTGCCAACATATCTAGCAAATATTTTACCATTCTAATTTTTGAACAGTTTATAGTTGGAGTCAAATGACTCATCATCAGAACAAGGAGATTCACATGCAGAGTCAGATAAGTTAGATGGATCAACGGGAGGTCCCTTTGCAGCAACCCATGAGGTTTTGGGGTACTGCTGAGGCTTCCAATATGTACCATCAGCATTGAGTTTCCTCTCAAAGGCAATACCCTCTTTCCTAGGGTTCCTGTTGAGGATATGCTTTTTAAGCACATCACAAAGAGTCTGATGCCCTTTGAGGCTTTTGTACATGCCTGTCATGTACAATTCCTTCAGCCCTGCATCTTCAGTGATACTAGCAATGTCCATAGATGAGGAATTAGTGATAGCAGCGACAGGTAAATAATTTGAAACATTAGCATCATTTGAACATTCAGGTGAACAATTAGCAGATTCACGTTCAATGCACTTCAAGCATGGAGGAACAAATTCTTCCTGAGAAGCGCTGATTTGTTGAGCAAGTAATGAATCACGCTCCTTCTGAAGATCTTCATAACTCACTCTTAGCTTTTCAAGATCTTGCTTTCTTTGAAGAAATTCATATGAAAGCTTCTCATGATCAGATAAGAGAGTGTTATGATGACCTTGAAGGGTGTCAAACTTAGACTGAAGCCTCTGAAGACTCTCAGCCAAAGCTTTGGACGGATCCATTTCTTCTCCTAACATATCATCACTCTTATTTAGCATGTATCGAACTTTTTCCAAAGCTCTTTGTTGTTTAGTGGCAAGGGAAGCAAGTTTGACATAGCTGGGTCCAAATTCATCACCAGATTCATCATCACTGGATTCAGATAGATAGCATTCAGTTACCTTAGCATCTTTTGCCATAAGGCATGATGCAGAAGATGATGATTCTTATTCGAATGTCATCACTTTGAGAGATTCCTTGAAGTCCTCAAACCAAGGATCATGACGGGTTCGATGACCTTCATAGACCTCAGAGAGACGGTCCCAGATAAGCTTCGCATGATCGAGATGCATGATATTCATGAACTGATGTTGAGATAGACAGGAGCAGATGACATCCTTCGCCGTGAGGTTGAGAAGAGTGTACTTGTGAATGCCATCTGCTTCCGCCATCATGCACAGATCGGTCAGACCAATCTCAATGACGGTCCACAGCTCACTGTTCATCGCCATGAGGCGCTTCTTCATCATGGCCTTCCACTTGGGATACTCGTGACCGTCAAAGATGGGGCATGACACAGTCTTCATTCCTGTGGTCGACATAACTAAAACTCCAGGCGGTTAAACTAAAATCACATAGAACAAGGGAGTACCTTGCTCTGATACCAATTGAAAGTGTGTTATATCGACTAGAGGGGGGTGAATAGGCGATTTTTATGAATTCTTCACTGAGGAATTTGCAGGTGAGAAAATTCCTTAGCGAAGAACTACTAGCAGCGAACTAAGTACTCAAAAGTAAACATAACAGAACACAAGCATAGTCATCATGATGAAATGAAGACAAGCACAGAGTACAGAAAGCATAAACATGGGATAACACAGGATGAAGACAAACAAACTGAAGAAATTGAATTGAGGAAATTGAGAAAGTCTTCAGTCAAAGTCTTCGAACACAGATACGAACCAGCACTCAACACAGTTATGAGGAAATGAAAGAGTTGAGGAAATAGAACCAGTGAGCTTGGTGAAGACAATGATTTGGTAGACCAGTTCCAACTACTGTCTTAGTTGTATATCTGGTTGGAGCGGCCAGGTATTTAAACCTGAGGACACACAGTCCCAGACACACAGTCCTCAGCATATTCTCCTTGAGCTAAGGTCACACAGACCTCGCCCAATCACTCGTGGTAAGTCTTCAGGTGACTTCCGAACCTTCAGAAACTTGGTCACTCGACGATCCACAATTCCTCTTGGATGCTCTAGACCTTGATGCCTAACCGTCTGGAAGAAGCACAGTCTTCAAAGGTAACAAACGTCGGATCCATGCAGGATCAATCTCTTCAGTGATGCTCAATCACTTGGGGTTTGTAGGTGTTTGGGTTTTGGTTTTCCTCACTTGATGATTTTCGCTCAAAGTCCTCGGAGGATGGGATGCTCTCAAATGACAAGTGTCAGTTTCTCTCGGAGCAGCCAACCAGCTAGTGGTTGTAGGGGGCGGCTATTTATAGCCTAGGGAGCAGCCCGACATGATAAGACATAAATGCCCTTCAATGATATGACAATTAGGTGGGTAGATATTTTGGGACAGCTAGCGCATAGCACAGCAACAATCGGAATTTTGAGTAGCAAAATCCTCAGTGCTATCATGTTCCTCACTGTGTAGGAAATCCACACTGGCGAATTACTAACTCCTCAGTTAGAACAAATTCCTCAGAGACCAAAAGAACTTCGTCTCTGTCACTGAAGAATATGACTGAATTATATGAGATTTCCAATGGCTTCACTCGAAGGGATTGGTAGGTGTAGGATTTTGAGTTGAGCATCACATGGAAATTTTTCCTTAGTATTTCCTCGACCCCCTTTAATAGTACAGTGTTTCCTATGGCTCAAAAAAGAGAAAATAAAACTACGAAAACAAAAGTCTTCATGCTTCATGTTCCTCGAATGAATACCAAGTCTTTAGGATTGCACCAATTTCTTCACTTTCAAAGTCTTCAGAAAGTCCTCAGAAATCCAAAGTCTTCAGTCGAAGAACCTCATTTTTAGGGGTCGACTTTCTCTGTAAATATCAAACTCCTCATAGACTTATAGACCTGTGTACACTCAAAAACACATTAGTCCCTTAACCTATAAGTCTTCAGTACACCAAAATCACTAAGGGGCACTAGATGCACTTACAAATACTCCCTATATATATGCTTGTTTTTGAGGATATATAATCCAGTGTGTGGTGAAGCAGCCCATGTTTGCACCTTGTCATCTCCTGTTTTTATCTTACTGATGTGGCTGATGATATGAACAACATGCCATGCACATTAACCAAAGTAGATACAATGATTTTCTTTGCCCTTCATCTATGCTTGTTATGTTGACATGGTAATCCAGTAGTGTGGTGAAGCTCCCCGCATTATGAATAATGCCAAATTATGCTATTGATATTTTGAACTTACTCTTTATTTTCTAATTTGAAATTGGATGGAATTGACAGCACAGTTATCATCTTTGTTTATACACGTGCAAAACATGTCATCTCTCTGCTTTGTTTAAGGGTGATATTCCTGATGGAATGCACAAGTCTGCTGAAGGCTGTGAGACAAACCCAACATATATTGCAGCAAAGAAGGCAAAACATCTTGAAGATAGCGAGATAACCCCAAAGTCCTGTCTTGATGCAGTGTTCAAGTTACTTGAGATTAGGAGTCAGACAAGCTCACAGAATTTGTTGTCTGAATCAGTTCGACTTCTTCAGTCCCAAGTTCTAGCAGAAAGGCATTCTGCAACTCAACTTCGACTCGAAGTCCTATCTCTAAGAAAGATTGCGGAGAAACCCAATGAGAACCTCATCGCTAAACAGCTACACCTGGAAGCTATGACCGACATGCTAGGCCGGTCTCACAGCCCTGCTCAAGAGCTTGCGCAGGAGTTCCCGCACAAGGCTAACATTTCTTGAACTGTCTTGGAAGTGGTCTCGGTTCAGTATTATTTTGTTACGGTGCAATGGTGCCCATTTTTTGTAGTCCGCTTCTTTGTTGCGCTCTATGATCACTGGTGGCGAACTTCGATGCCCAGTGGATGTAATATACCATAAATCCTTTATTGTATAGTGTAGGTTTATTCTTAGTTACTATGCCGTAATTTCTTTATTTTAGCGGGCCACAATTGGGCCGGCCTGCATATTTCTTGGGCCCGAATGATTGGGGCCTTCACACTTTGCGCGAGGCCCACAACTTACACCGGCCTATATTTTAGTTGGGTCTTTTGTGGACCCAGCACTTAGTTTGGCCCAGGTAGCATTGGGCCATTAACAGGCTGAATATTGTACTGGCCTATTACGGCCCAGATGAAACTATGGGCCTTTAGCAGGCCAAAATGCTTGTTAGGCCTCAACTTTCACTAGTCGTCGACGGGCCTTCAGGAGGCTGAAATGTAGACCAGGCCTTTTTGGGCCCAGTTATATCATGGATAGTTACCAGGCCGAAACATATCTCGGGCCTTAGTTGGCCCACTGATATCATGGGCCTTTAAGAGGCCGAAAGCTTAGTATAGACATCAATGGGACGAATTATGCGACAAGCCTTTAACAGGCCCAAAGTCACGTTGGGCTTAACTATTGCCACCTTTATCATGGGCCGTTAGTGGGCCCGATGTCCCGTCGGACCATATATGGCCCATGGGCAGCACGGGCCATTCCCAGGCCAAAAGTCACACCGGGCTGAAATGGGCCCATGTCCACATCGGGCCTCTAATAGGCCAAAAGTCACTGGGCTGTAATTGGGCCCAAATATTCGGCGAACAATTAACGGGCCAGATCTGGCTTCGGTCCATAAATGGGCCTTTATTAAGCAGGCTATTATTGGGCTGGCCCACCAGTACCTGAGTAAGTACTACGGGCCTTTGACTAGGCCGGCCTTTTTAACCTATATGGGCCTCTGTTGGGCCCAGCCATG
Organism: Triticum aestivum; assembly: GCF_018294505.1. NCBI lineage: Eukaryota > Viridiplantae > Streptophyta > Magnoliopsida > Poales > Poaceae > Triticum > Triticum aestivum. The sequence continues at coordinate 217,298,540 of NC_057809.1, forward strand.
TGTTGACGTATCATAGGCATGTCTCCTCCAATGGACGGGCGACATCTGGCCCACTGACGAGCTGATAGGTGTTCCCTCCGGCCAATCAGAATTTTACACGTGGAAATTTCCCATTGGTCCCGGCTGTTAACGGCTTATCGGATCCAAAACCGGACCCGATAGCTTAACGACGTTCCGTTACGGTGGATGCCATGTGTCGGTCACCCTTGACGAAAGCACTTCTGTGACGTGCGATTTGTCGTCATGGAAGTGGACACTTCCGTGATGATAATTTTGGTAATGTCATGGAACACTTCTACGACAGCACATGTATGACTATCTTGATTCTATCATAAAATCGTCATGGATGTACATGCATGACAAAAAACGCGACCTACTATGACAAACACGTATCATCACGGAAGTGTATTTCTTTTGTAGTGCCAGCAGCTGGAATTCTGGACTGGAAAAGGAGCAAATATTAGAGACCTATTCTGCACAACTGCAAAAGTCCTGAAACTTCATGGAGCATGTTTTGGAATATATAAAAAATATTGGAAGAAGAAATTGCCAGAGGGGGTCACCAGCCAGCCATAAGGGTGGAGGGCCCGCCCTACCCCCTGGGCGCGCCCCAAGACCTCGTGGGCCCCCTGGCAGGCCTCCGGTGCCCATCTTTGGCTATATGGTGTGTTTTGCCCTAGAAAAAATCAGAAGCAAGCTCTTAGGACAAGCGCTACCGTCGCGAGGTGGAACCTGGGCAGAACCAATCTAGGGCTTCGACGGAGCTGTTCTGCCGGGGAAACATCCCTCTGGGAGGGAGAAATCAAAGCCATCGTCATCACCATCGATCCTCCCGGCGAGAGGGGGTCAATCTCCACCAACATCTTCACCAGCACCATCTCCTCTCAAACCCTAGTTCATCTCTTGTATTCGATCTTGGTCCCAAAACCTTAGATTGGTACTTGTGGGTTGCTACTAGTGTTGATTACTCCTTGTAGTTGATGCTAGTTGGTTTATCCGGTGGAAGATTATATTTTATATCCTTAATGATAATTAATACTCCTCTGATATTGATCATTAATATGTTGTGTGAGTAGTTACGTTTGTTCCTGAGGAGATGGGAGAAGTCTTGTTATAAGTAATCATGTGAACTTGGTATTCGTTTGATATTTTGATGAGATGTATGTTGTCTCTCCTCTAGTGGCATTATGTGAACGTCGACTACATAACACTTCACCATTATCTGGGCCTAGGGGAAGGCATTGGGAAGTAATAAGTAGATGATGGGTTGCTAGAGTGTCAGAAGCTTAAACCCTAGTTTATGTGTTGCTTCGTAAGGGGCTGATTTGGATCCATATGTTTCATTCTATGGTTAGCTTTACCTTAATACTTCTTTCATAGTTGCGGATGCTTGCGAGAGGAGTTAATCCTAAGTGGGAGGCTTGTCCAAGGAAGGGCAGCACCCAAGCACCGGTCCACCCACATATCAAATTATCAAAGTAACGAATGTGAATCATATGAGCATGATGAAAACTAGCTTGACAACAAATCTCATGTGTCCTCGGGAGGGCTTTGCATTATATAAGAGTTCATCCAGGCTTGTCCTTTGCTATAGAAATGATTGGGCTACTCTTCTGCACCTTGTCTACTTTTATTACATTACCCCTTACGATTTATCTTATCACAAAACTATCTGTTACCAATAATTTCAGTGCTTGTAGAGAATACCTTGCTGAAAACCACTTGTCATTTTGTTCTGCTCCTCATTGTGTTCGACACTCTTACTTATCGAAAGGACTAGGATAGATCCCCTATACTTGTGGGTCATCATTCATGAACTAAGATGACCTTGTTTTTTCATGTTGTGGTATGTGCTTGAGGACGAAGAAAACTCTAAGATTCGGGGAATTCATGAGTCCAAAAATGCATCAAGTTTTCCTTCAAGCTTTGGGTCGTAGTTGTAGGATTTATCAGATACCATGTTCATGCATATTTTTGTTGGTTCCACTATTGGAATCAGCTACTTTGCCATCTGCCAGCTCTTTGCCGTCTGCTAGCAGACGGCAAAGAAGCTCTTTGCCATCAGCTACCGAAAAGCAGACGGCAAAGAAGTAGCAGACAACAAAACAGGCCTTTGCCATCTGCCAGCTCTTTGCCGTCAGCTGGCTGACGACAAAGAGGGAGGTGGCCCACCCCCAGCTCGTTTAGAAAAAACTTAACGCCCCACCTCTTTGCCGTCCGCTAGCGGACGACAAAGAGAGATAAAGGTGGACGGCAAAGAGTAGACTAATTAACGGGCCCCACCCCCGCCCGTTACTCTCTCCGCTCTCCCTCTTTCCTCCCCGACACCCACCAGATCCCCACCCACCGCCGCCCCTGCCGCCCGGCGCTGCCCCCGCCCCCCGCCGCCCGGCGCTGCCCCCGCCCCCCGCCGCCCGGCGCCACCCACGCCGCCCGGCGCCGCCCCCGCCCCTGCTTAGCCGTCGCCCGCCACCCGCCGCCGCCCGGTGCCCCCCGCCCCCGCCCTCGCCGACCGTCCCATTGCTCCGGTGAGGGGCTACTTCTTTTTCTTTCTTTCTGTTTTTTCATTTTTTTGCTGTTTAATTGTTAGTGCTAGATTATGGTAGTGTTAGTGTTAGAGAATAATTAGAAGAAGTAGTAGAAGAAGTAGAAGAAGAAGAAAAGAAAAGAAGTAGAAAAAAGATGAAAAAAGAAAAAGAAGAAAAGAAGTAGAAGAAGAAGAAAGGAAGAAAAGAAAAGAACTAGAAAAAAGATGAAAAAAGAAGAAGAAGAAAAGAAGTAGAAGAAGTAGAAGAAGAAGAAAAGAAGAAAAGAAGTAGAAGAAGTAGAAGAAGAAGAAAAGAAGAAAAAAGTAAAAAAAAAGTAGAAAAAAGATGAAAGAAGAAGAAGAAGAAGAAAGGAAAGAAGAAGAAGAAGAGAAAGAAAGAAGAAGGATAGAAGGAAACACCCCGACCCCCTGACCCCGACACCACACCCCGACACCCCGACCCCTGACCCCCTGACCCCGACACCCCGACCCCGACACACCGACACCACACCCCGACCCCGACACGACACCTCGACACCCGACCCCCTGACCCCCGACCCCGACACCACACCCCGACACCCCAACCCCGACACCCTTACCCCGACACCCCGACCCCGACACGACACCCCGACCCCCGACCCCGAAACAGCACCCCGACCCCGACACGGCACCCCGACACCCGACCCCCTGACCCCGACACGACACCCCGACCCCGACACGACACCCCGACACCCGACCCCCTGACCCCCCGACCCCGACACCACACCCCGACACCCGACCCCCTGACCCCGACACCCCGACCCTGACCCGACACCCCGACCCCCCGACCCCGAATCAGCACCCCGACCCCGACACGGCACCCCGACACCGACACGACACCCCGACCCCCGACACCTCCCGAAAAGGTGTTCTTTGGCCTTCCAGAGGCCGACGGGGTCATATATTTGTGAATTATTAGTTAGGTCATATTTTTTTTGATTTTGTTATGAAAAACATCATATATAATTGTGTTGATCGGGTATATTTAAATGTGCAGTTGTTTCATCGCTGCGAGGTTTGGTGTTCGACGACCTCGCCGTGCGTTTGACGAGCTCTGCCCCTTCGTTTGTGGGTGAGCACAAATGACATGTCCTCCTCCCCCATTAATTATTTGCTCTGTTCCGGTGTTCGTGCCGATGAAACTTGATAGCTAGCTATATATGTGTCTTGAATCATCAGTATGCATAACCAATATGTGTCTCCCGTTTGCAAGTATGACAGTATTTGGACGCTTTCTACCCAAAGGCCATGTAATGCCTGCAAACCTATACCAGTCGGACAAAATCCTCCATGCACTGAAGATGCCCTATGAGAAGATACATGCCTGTGAGAAAGGATGTGACTTATTTAGGCTTGACTATGCGGACTTGAACTATTGTCCCATTTGCAAATCTTCCAGGTATATTGTGGTAGACAATGGTATGGGTGAGAAGACACAGACCAAAATCCCCGTTAGTGTTCTTTGGTATATGCCAATCATACCAAGACTTCAACGTCTTTTCATGGTCGAAGAGACGGCCAGACAGATGACATGGCACAAAACAGGCAAAAGAACCGAACTAGATGCAGATGGGAATCTGATGATGGTACACACATCGAATGGTGTTGCGCGGAAAAGTTTGATGAATTACATGCTAACAAAGCAGCAGATCCGAGGCATCCTCGAGTCGGCATCAGCACGGATGGGTCCAGTGTGTTTGGTATGACGGCAGCCTAATACAGTTGTTGGCCCGTATTTTTCTTTCCACTCAATCTCCCCCCGGACAGATTATGCAAAGAAAGAACATTTTCCTGACATTGATAATTCCAGGGCCCAACTATCCAGGGAAAAATATGAATGTGTACATGCAGCCGCTTAAGGATGAATTGCAAGAAGCATGGGATAATGGGTTCAAGACATACGATGCCTATAGCAAACGGAACTTCATAATGCGTGTCTGGTACATGTACTCGACGCATGACTTGCCGCGTATGCGCTATTCGTTGGCTGGTGTGTGCATGGAAGGTTCCCGTGCCCCACATGCAAGGGAGCTCTTGAGTTTCGTTGGCTTCAGGCCCGGTCACAAGTTTTCTTGCTTCGACATGCATAGACAGTTCCTGGATCCTCACCATAAGTTCAGGAAAGACAAGAAGAACTTCATGAGAGGTAGAATTGTCAAAAACTCTGCACCACCTGCGTTGACAGGCCAACAGACCCTGGATCAGTTAAACGCTCTCGAACCAGATCCACAACGTCCAGGGTACTTCAAGGGGTATAATTCTAAGCACGCCTGAACTCACAAAACATGCTTATGGGATCTGCCTTACTTCAAAGACCTCCTTTGCCCACACAACATCGACATGATGCACACTGAGAAGAATATCGCCGAGGCACTTTTTGGTACATTGTTCGGCATAGATGGGAAGTCAAAGGATAATACTAAGGCTAGAGTCGGTCTGGAGGCGCTATGTGATAGGCCGTTACAAAACATGAAAGAACCGAAAGGAAAGCAGAACTGGACGAAGCCAAAGGCATGGTTCAATCTTGGAAGGCTAGCTATGAGGGAAATTATCTTGTGGGTGAAAATGCAGTTGATGTTCCCCGATGGGTATGCAGTGAATCTAAAGAGGGGAGCGAGTCTTGATAAATTGAAGATATTTGGTCTCAAGAGTCATGATTGGCACATATGGATTGAGCGGGTAATGCCGGTGTGTTGCGTGGCTTCATCCCTGAGGATGAATGGCTAGTACTGGCAGAACTCAGCTATTTCTTCCGTGTTCTTTGTGCGAAAGAACTATCGCCTGGCGTGCTAGAAGAAATGGAAGAGTTGGCGCCGGAGTTGATCTGCAAGTTAGAGAAGATCTTTCCACCGGGCTTCTTTAATCCAATGCAGCATTTGATTTTGCATCTCCTGACCGAGGCAAGATTGGGGGGGCCCGTGCAAAATCGTTGGTGCTACCCAACTGAGAGGATGCAGAAGATGCTTCGAGAAAAATGTAAAAATAAATGAAGAATTGAAGCATCGATGGCTGAGGCATTCATCACCGAGGAGGCGGCAAACTTCGTGACAGCACACTACAAAGCCAAAAAACTCATTTGCATAATCCGAAGCCTCGGTACAATGCTGACGACCCTAAAAAGGGTGGATCCAACCTCAGCCTATTCAAAGGGAATCTCGCACCAGCTAGTGTTTCAAATCCAGTATCTTTGGATAACGAAGAATGGCAGACCATTTCGTTGTATATCTTCAACAACCTGATAGAAGTGCGGCCGTACACCGAGTAAGTTCTCGGTACATTGTTTCGCAACTTCTATTTCCTTTGAACTGCTCTTATTCCTGGATATTTCATACAGTCGATACATCGCCATATTCTCGTATGGAGCAGTGATCCAAAAGGATTCCGTTGAAGAGTATGAGCTTCTCGCAAAGCAAGGAGGCGGCTATCCTGGTTTCATCTCTTGGTTCAAACAAATGGTAATTTCTATTAGACAATTTCATTTCATTCGCTAATTTGTGCGTAATGCAACAATCCTTTCATATTAAACTTGTAGGCTAATTCAGAGTCTATGGACGCCGAATTGAGACAAGTCGCTAATGGTTTTGACTATAAGGTCCGTTCATTTGACAAATACGACATCAACGGGTATCGCTTTCGTACCTATGGCAAAGGGCTATCTATGGCCGACCGAAAGTCTACAAATTGTTGTGTATCTGCTTTCGGCGAAGGAGGTACCGAGTATTATGGGAGAGTTGTAGCAATTTATGAACTTCTATTCTATGGTGAAAACCCACCGAATGTCGTAGTCTTCAAATGTTATTGGTTTCAGCCGAAGGAGACTAGGAGGACTCATGAACATATAGGGCTAGTTGAAATCAACCAAAGCACCCATTTAAATGTTCCTGATGTCTATATTACGGCTCAAAAGGCGACCCAAGTATTCTATCTACCGTGGGCCTGCCAAACTAATCCAAATCTGAAAGGTTGGGATGTCGTTTATGAAGTGCCGCCACGTGCTAGACTTTCTCCCCCAAAGGAAGAGGATTATGAACCTCACATTAACCCAGACACATATGAAGGAGAATTCTTCCAAGAGACACGTCTTTCCAAAAAGAGTTTCAAGAACCGCTATACTTCACCCCAAAACATTGAAGTAGACAGCGACAGTGAATCCGACATCACCCCAGAGGAGGAACAAGAAGAGCCGGAACAAGAAGAGGTTACTGCTGCGGATGACCTATCAATGCTTGACCGATTACGTCAAGGTGGCCTTGCACATGTTGATGCCACTGAACCCTATGAGCCCATCATTGAATATAGTGATGATGATGATGATTATGCATTTATTGATGATACTGATCGAGATTATTAGTAGTGTCAGGTATTCAATTTTTTTATGTTGTACTTGATGATGATACACTTAAGTGATATACATATTATTATTCATGTCGGTATTTTTTTATGTTGTAGCTAATTTCGTTTATTCTTTGTCATGACAGGTGTTGAAAGATGGCGGGCGCTGGTCGGGAGCGCGCCGAGGCCCCTTCTTCGTCGGCGCGTGGTTTGAGGTCTTCCATTCCACACGTAGCTCTCTGCCGAGCGTTGCTGGACAGTATGGTGACACCGCCGGGCCCTTCTTCGTCGACCGCGGTGCCCAGCAGGGGACGAGGTAAGAAGAAGAGAGGAGGTGGAGCACCTGGTCGCGGGAGAGGAGGTAGGGTGACTGCTACAGCGCCTTCCTCGCCGCCACCCCCAGCTGTTTCACCCGAGCACGTGACTGCTAGGGTGGACTCGTCCGAGGAGGAGGCTACACGGACTCCGGTCCACGAGCCTCCGGTCCACGGGTCTTCGACCCACGAGCCTCGGGTTGACGGGCCTTCGGCCCATGAGAGTTCGGCCCACGAGACCCCTGAGGAGCACACGTCTGGATGGGGTACCTGGCCGGATCAGCCTGAGGAGCCGAGTGGCCATGCTGATGATGGCGGGGAGCCGACTGATATTGAGGAGGAGGGGGCACCGTCTGCCATCGTGGTTGTACACGGCTCCCGTCCGTACCGGTGACCCGCAAGCAAAGGTGGTTGATTTTCCCTGATGGGGAGAGGTAAGTGCATTTAATATTTTTGTACCTTCTGCATTCATGTTTCTTCAAATAACTAATGCGTTGGCCTTGTCATGCTGCAGGGGTTGGAACCACCATCATAGTGTCCACTGGCCCAACTCCGTCCTTGGAGTTCTTTGTTGGCAAAACTTCCTGGGGTTTGTCACGTTGCCTGGTGAGGGTCGGCTTCCAGAGCTTGGATTGAGTTGGGAGCACTACTTGGCTGCCTCGGCCCCGCCGGGTGAGATTATCGACGGTGTCTTGTGCAAGATGAGGGCAGACGTGGTGATCAGAAAGTTCTGGGTAATTTCTCCTTTACACAATTACAAATCTTCAACTAGCTAGTTATTAATTGTACTAATCAATATTGTCTCATTTGATTGCAGACATTCTACAGGTGCGAGGAGGGATACAAGGAGGAAGCGGCAAATGTTATCGATAACGTCTGCAAGCGCCTACTATAGAACTTACGGCACGAGGCTCGGGTGCAGGCTGTTCGAGACTACTACGCCTCGCGTGGTATCAAGAAGACCAAGCCGGCGTGCCGCGAGAAGTTCTTGAGTAAGGAGCAGTACATGAAGGTAATTCTTAAGGCCTTGTACTTACTTCCTTCATTTAGTAATTCATAGCCGTAGTGCTCAAGTTTCTATCTGCTAACTTAGGCCCCTCCGAGATGGTGTGCGGATCAGATGGATTGTTGGGAGGTGTTGGTCAATGAGTGGTGCTCAAATGAATGGCTAGCCCTCCACAATGATGCCAAGGACAAACGTGCCCAAATGGAAAGTGTGCCACACCATCAAGGCAGCTCCAACTTATTTCAGTTCGGGCGGAACTGGGTATGTGGTTTGCTTCATGATTCATGCAATTCATTCATCATGCTAGCTTTAGCCCTTCAATTACTAATTAACTTTGTTTCTCTCTTTCAGTTACCCTACAATAAGGCAGATAAGGTGCCAGAGGTGTACGACCTGTATGCCATGGCCCACACTGGCCCTTAGAAGAAAGTCAAGGCATTCTCTGCGTCTGACCTCGATGATCCAAAGAACTTCACCAACATCTCCTCCCACGACAAGCTCGTGCAATATAGAGATCAGGGGGAGGCGAGGAAAGGGGAGGACTTTAACCCGAGCCAGGGTCCCATTGATACAGAGCTACTGATGATATCTGGTGGCGGGAGGTCCCATGGCTCCATAGCCATAGGATATGGACTTATCTATTGTCCTAGCACTCTCCCGGAGATCAAGGCGCCAGTCGAGCTCCGCTCCTGAGATAAGGCCTCGTGAACGGACAGTCCAACTCGCCTTCAAGGTTAGTTATACGTACTCAGCTATCTTTCTCCATTACATTGTGTGCGCTTCCATCAATGATTACAAATGGTCATGTGAGTGGTGTTGCAGGCTGCTATACAGAGTGAGAGAGATAGAACAGAGAAACTTCTGGTGGAGGCGGCAGAGAGGCAGCGAGAGTTGGAGGAGAGGACGACAAAGATGTTGGAGGAGGAGAGGGCACGGAATGGCATGCAGGCAAGGGCCATGTACGAGCTCCTTGTGGTAAGTTTCTTCTGCAGATTAGCCAAAACATTCATGTAGTGTTTGTCTCATTACTAACTAGTATGACTGTGTTTGTCAAAACCAAATGTGCAATCTGTGTGTGAGAAGTCCGGTCAGATCGCTCCACCGATGCCAGTGATTGCTCCTGGGACCACAGTGACTTTAATTTGAATGGACATTACTTGCTAGTCTTAACATTTGAGTGTCATCATGGTAACAAGACACTGGTAATGATCATTGGTGCAGCGTAACTCCAGACAAGCATCACACGATCCTTCTCTAGCTACCGGCATGAGCCAGCCCGCTCCTACACCTCCATGATCACAGTAAGTTTCTCTAGTGTTTTGCTTAACAAATGCATAAAGACCTAGACTTAGCTTTATTTCCTCCAATATGCTTACCATAATGACCTAGAGTTAGCTTATTTTCCTCCAAAATGACTTAATAAGCTTACTGACCTCCAAAACCATCCATTTTACCTAAGTTAGCTCTAAAACGATTTGTACGTAGCTTACTTATGTCAAAAATTGCATAGTTAGCTTAGTTAGCTCATAAACGATCCATTTTACCTAAGTTAGCTCTAAAATGACCCATTTTACCTTAGTTAGCTTATAAATGATCCAGTTTATCCAAGTTAGCTCTAAAATGACCCATTTTACCTAGATTAGCTCCTAAATGACCCATTTCACCTAAGTTAGCTAAAAACGATCCATTTCACCTTAGTTAGCTCAAAAACGATCCATTTCACCTTAGTTAGCTCATAAACGACCCATTTCAACTAAGTTAGCTCATAAATGATCCATTTCACCTAAGTTAGCTCAAAACAAAAATGATCCATTTCACCTTAGTTAGCTTATAAACGACCCATTTCAACTAAGTTAGCTCATAAATGATCCATTTCACCTTAGTTAGCTCATAAACGACCCATTTCAACTTAGTTAGCTCATATATGATCCATTTCACCTAAGTTAGCTCATAAATGACATATACTTCTTGTTCTAGTCTTCTTCTTGTTCTACTCTTCTTCTTGTTCTAGTCTCCTTCTTCTAGTCACCTATTTCTAACTTTCTTATTTGCCATTTTGCAGATTTCATTCACTTCATGGAAGCTAGCTTGCTATGATGGAGTGCTTGTTTTTTCTTTGCTGAAACTTTGCATTGTATCTAGCTTGCTATGATGGAACTTTGCATTGTAATATGTATATGGATGGAACAATGTGTATGGATGGAACTTGCTTATGTGTGAATGGATGAAACTTAATTATGTGCTGGATATGTGATATGTTTGCTGTTAAATAGCCCTGTGAAATATATCTATATATGTCATATATATTTGCTGTGAAAATTGTTGGATTCAAGAAAAAACAGAAAAAAGAGCCAATATGCAGGCTCTTTGCCGTCTGCCACCGACGGCAACGGGCTCTTTGCCGTCAGCCGCGGACGGCAAAGAAGCCACGTGACAGCCAACTGTGTTTCGTGGGAGCTGACCCATTTGGTCAGTTTGCCTACAGTGGCAGACGGCAAAGAGTGAAGAATTTTGCCGTCAGCGGCGGACGGCAAAGACCTGCCGTGTAGTGATGTCTAGCTGACATCATACGACGGATGGCAAAGGTAGGACAAATTTTTCCGTCAGCGGCGGACGGCAAAGGCCTGCCGTTAGCCACCTAACGGACTAACAGCGCATTTTTTGCCGTCTGCTTTCTTTGCCGTCTGCTGCTGATGGCAAAGGCCCCTTTGCCGTCAGCCGCATAAAGCGGACGACAAAGTAACTGTTTGCCAGACCTTACTTTGCCAGAGCCTATTGCTGTCCGCGGCAGACGACAAAGACCTTTGCCGTCCGCCGTTCAGGCCTTTGCCGTCCGCTGTGGCAAACGACAAAGTAGCTGATTCCTGTAGTGTTCACTAGGATCCTTAACGTGGAGGAGTTGTTCAGGCCAAGGAAATAAGTCATAAGAATGTGGTGTGAATATCATGTTGATTTGCATCATAAGATATACTCCGCTAGACTCAAGAACCCTAGCCTACAAAAGGAAAATGGAGGGGCAATCAATAGAATGGCTTCATGACATCATCGTCTTGATCAAGCGGACTACAACATCAACTATCTGCACCATCATCATCCTCGTTCGATCTTTTTGTAATACAAAAACCCTGGTGGATCCATTATTGTATCATGTTGATCATTCATCTATGTTAATCATGATTACCCTTTGATTTTATCGTCTGCATGTCCGAGTAGACCCATAATTCTCGGGGATAATGAGGAACCCTAGTATCTTTAGGTACTAAATGCTAATAGGATGTTAAATCCCCTTTGTATATTTTTGTTAACAATATTCTCGATGTTGGGTAAAGTAGAGCACTCGACATTTGCCTTCATGGATTAAAGTTATTATTATTGGTGCGATGCTAGGTTTGTGGAGGTACTACAGTGACAGAAGCTACTTCCCTTCTTTAGCTGTGTCCATGGGATGACCCTTAATCACAACAACCCAAACCTAGATATGGGGAGAAATGGTGGTGGCATATGTAATATTTGGCTGCTGCATGTATGCATGTATTTGTACTTGGCTCTGCCCACTTGTGGTAGCATACAAACTGGATTAGATATCTGAATCTAGAACTATGTGTTAGCCTAGTTACGTTAGATACATACTAGTGGGGAATCCAAACTCGTTGGGAACACCTTTTCCCTATTAACTCCAGAAACCATCATTACTCTCTATTGCACATATTTTATTCATGTACTTTTATTTATCTATTGTCCCAATTCACATGCAATATTTCAACTTCCATATTCGCTTTCGGACCTTTTTCATTTGCATGCGCATATAATAGTCCGCTAAAAGGAATATATGCCATATATTGTGCTCCATATTGAATCGATACTCTTACTTCAAAAATGCTACAACTAAACCATGTGGACTTGCGGGCTATCACCCGACGATACTAGTAAGAAATGTGAGGTCCTACTGTTGGGTCCCGCTCACTAGTGACTCATGTGCTATTATGCACACCACTAGTGATGCCTTGTCAGTTGCGTCCATGAAAGTATGCGCTCCTCTGGTATTTTTTTCAAATTACCAATGACATTTCTAACTAGGTCGGCGACACTAATGTTTTACACATGTAAGGATTTTCCTACCAGTGTTTTAATCCTAGATACCAATGGCCACACATTGACAACTGGTACGTCTCCATCGTATTTATAATTTTTGATTGTTCCATGCCAATATTATACAAGATTCACATACTTTTGGCAACAATTTATATGATTTTTTGGGACTAACATATTGATCTAGTGCCCAGTGCCAGTTCCTATTTGTTACATGTTTTGTCGCAGAATATCCAGATCAAACGATGTCCAAATGCAATAAAATTTTACATGGAATTATTTTGGGATATATGTGATTTTTGGGAGGTGGAATCAACGCTAACGGAGGCCCACAGCCTCCATAAGACACCAGGGCGCGGCCGCCCCCGTGACGCACGGTGGTGCCTTGTGGACACCCCATAAGTCGGTTGGGGATCTACTTCAGGTACAAGGAAGCTTATATCTAGGAAAATATCTTGTTAAAATTTCAACGCAGTAGGAGTTAAGGATCTCTGGATATTTAAGAAACAGTGAAAGGCCAGAAAACAGGAACGCGAAGCAGAAAATAACAGAGAGGGAGATCCAATCTCGGAGGGGCCTTGCCCTCCACCTCCATGGAGGCCATGGACTAGAGGAGGAACTCTCCTCCCATCTTGGGGGAGGCCAAGGAAGAAGAAGAAGGAGGGGTCCCCCTCTCTCCCGGTGGCGTCGGAGTGCCGTCGGGGCAAGGATCATGATGGCGATCTACATCAACAACCTTGCTACCATCAACACCAGCTCTCTCCCCCTCTATGCAGCAGTGTAACACCTCTTTTCCCCGTTGTAATCTCTACTTAAACATGGTGCTCAATGGTATATATTATTTCCCAATGATATATGGCTGCCTATGATGTTTGAGTAGATCCGTTTGTCCTATGGGTTGATTGATGATCATGATTGGATTGAGTTGTATATTTTATTTTGGTGCTATCCTATGATGTCCCTCGTGTCACACAAATGTGAGGGATGCCCGCTGTAGGGTGTTGCAATACATTCATGATTCACTTATGGTGGGTGGCTAGAGTGACAAAAGCTTACGCCTGAGTAAGGGGGTTGTTGCGTATGGGATAAAGAGGACTTGCTACTTAATGCTATGGTTGGGTTTTATCTTAATGATCTGTGGTAGTTCCAGATGCTTTCTAGAGTTCCAATCATAAGTGCATATGATCCAAGTACGGAAAGTATGTTAGCTCTTTCCTCTCCCTCATATAAAATTACAACAATGATTACCGATTTAGTTGTCAATTGCATAGGGCCAAATAACTTTCTTGTCTGAGAAAACCTTTATACTAAACAATTAACTTTATTATCTTGCAATTTATTCATAGTTTTATTCTTGCAAATTACTTATAGTATTATTCTTATTCTAGGTAAAGCAAACATAAAGTGTGCGTAGAGTTGTATCAGTGGTTGATAGAACTTGAGGGAATATTTGTTCTACCTTTAGCTCCTCGTTGGGTTCGACACTGTTATTTATCTAAAAAGGCTACAAACGATCCCTTATAATTGTGGGTTATCAACAATCTTGCATAGGCACCTAAAATTGCAGGTGCCTAGGTGGGACTCTTCATCCCACCTTGCACCCCCACTTTTTAGCTTTTATCCCACGCGTCCATCTAAGCCAAGAAGAACAACTTTACCTTTTTCTATTTTTCTTCCCTTCAGAAAAGTGATTTTTTGCACAAACATTAATTTCTTCTTGGAGAAACTTTCTAGCAATACCTCCAGAACTTATATGTAATGCAAGATTAACTTGAAGTAAATACTATGGAATGGTGATCAAGTATGCATGGTAGTAGAGTATTTACCTTTAAAAGTGGTGAATAAAATTCATGTATCACACCCAACTCTCAACAATTGACCTTATCATATCCAGTTATTGAAAGCCTAGAAATGGTCCCTCATTATTTGTTGCAACTCTATTTATGTTGAAGATCGTAGTGTACCCATATTTAATCATTCCCATCCTCCAACGCCCATCTATGCCCACGCGGGCTCGGTGTGTTCTCATGTTGGCTTTTGTTATCTACTAATTCAAGAGAATATATTATATTATATGTGTATTGAATTCTGGATTGGTATATATCCTGAAATTTGTTTCATCGTATTAATTGGTCATTCACAACCAATATATATCCTCAAATTTAATATTTTTTTTTTGCATTCTTACAATTAATTAAACCACCCTTTCATGGCACTAGGCATGTGTTATAGGATGTATTTTATAGGATATACATGCTTTGAAAGAGGTTAAGTGACTGACTATATTATGTACTAAAATTATGCTGCTAACTGTTCCCACTATATGTTTTCTAAAATTACATAGCGTATTATGTTTTGGAATATATAACATGGTGAAGTCACAAAGGACTTCCCATTAATGCATTTCCAATAATGATTATGGTAGAAAATGATTTCGATAAGTATGGGATCTTTTGACAATTTTCAAGCGATCAATTTACATTGAAGATATTTTCAGTTATGTTTCTGGCTAATCCATATTTTATCTAGTTTTCTACAAATTATAAATGCCACTAATTATTTGGGTATTTGACGTTTTCCTTTCTATATAAAAGGTGTTTTTCCTATTGTTCCTTCTCCACCACCAACCACCATCAAACCATCTCTCAATGCTTCCCAACAATATAATATCTCTCTATGAATAGTTCAAAATGCATGCCCAGTATTTGTTTCTTTAATTATTTTATTTAAGATAAATATATAGTTTGTATGCATTTATTTTTGGTCACCGTCCAACCTGCATGCGACCCCTCTTCAAATACATGTCTATAATAGCACCTTCTTCATTTTCTCAGTTCGACTATTAATATTGGAGATTATATTATATTACATTATCTTATATCTCAACCTTCAATGATGTGTAACTCCTCTCTCATCACTTCGCACTATTTAAGCAAGACAATTCTAGACATCATTGTTCAATTCTGGTCTGCAAAATGGAAATGACCTCTACAAAAATTGCATTATGTTGTGTTCTAATTCTTTCTGGAGCCACCATAAGAGGATGTTTTTGCTACAAGGAAGAGGTAGCATGTTTCAGATGATAATTATATATTCTAGATCAGTTTCAATATTGTGATATAGTAAAAGTATTTACTAAGTCATGCTTCACTTTCTTGATTGGTTCATTTTTTCTCAAGAAGAATATCAAGGAAAAAACTCAGTCAATTCCATGGCCATTACAAATTCCTCCAATCAATAGAGATGAAGCCTCTACTCAAGCTTCTGAGGAGCAGATAAATCATGTGAGTCTTATGCATGTATCTAGTGTATTATAATTGTGTATATTACCTTTTATGCCAAAATATGTATTTCTCTACAATGTGACTAAGAAAATTAGTGTTTTGGTAGTTCTCAGTTCACTTATGGAACAAAAGGCTAGATGGTAATAATTATTATGCATTAGAAGCTACGATGGATGTCTATGGATTTCATTTAGGACATGAAGAACAAAGTGTGGCGGCAATTTGGATCTATAGTAGAGGAGAAGATGGAAAATCTCCCGTTACTGGATTTGCACTTGGATGGCATGTAAGTTACCTTTTAACTATAAATTTGTATCATCGTAGTTCCACTTTTGTTGTTTAGACTGTATATTTTTAGAGTTAAATTTCTTTCCTTTTCCTCTTGTCCTCCCTCTCTTATGACATGTTTGGTTGCTTTTATCAGCATTATGTGTATCACTCTCATAAATCTTAGTGGTGCAGGGCTAGTTCCTTTAGGGATTTCTAGCTATAAGAAAATGTCCTAATGGGAGAATAAGGTTGCCATAGGACTGATGCTAGTTCTGCTCTACTTCATAGTGTTATTGCCGCAGACAATGTTGATTTTTTAGTGAAGTAGTAGAAGCTTTGGGTGGACGAAAGGATGGTGTTTAAGTTGGCCATGCATCTCCATGATAGGATAAAAACAAGGATATGAATTATGTTTTTATTGTGCCTAATATAGTCTTAAAGTACATACATATATGGGAGATGGATCCACTACACAGGGAACATGAAACATATAGAAACATCATGACATCATAATTGTTTACCATCCTCAGAGTGCGTCCTCATATTTGTTTCCAGTAAACCGCCTCCGATGGTTTCCCATCTATTTGGCTCAATCATAGCCCCTTGCATAGGACAAGGAAGAAGTAGCAAGAAACAGTAATTCATACCAACGATGACCACTAGATCGGGAGCAACAATGCTTGGACTCTACCAAATCATGCTAAGCCTATATAGGGCTAATTGAACATCAAATATCAAAGTGTTACCTAACTAGTACATATATTTTAGTTGGTACTAATTACTAAACTGGTTAGGAATTTAAATAATGATTTTTGAAATGGAAACATTATCATTGTCGCACCTTATGTTTTTGTGTGTTAGGTTCCATCATTCTGAATATGCTACTATTCATATCGTTTATAGTGTATGTACTCACACATTAACTAATGGCGGCCATATGACATATGGCCAATAGATATTATTCATAGATAAACTACATTAGTCTGTGGGGATTATAAGTAATTAAATAGTGCATGTCACATTTCCAAACCCGCTAACCCAAAGGAGGCGCAACATCCTTATTTCGTGCCGATATATGCTTTATGTAAAAGGTATACCAAGGAAGAGTGTATATTTCTATCATGTTACTGAACCTGCTAATCCAAGGACGATTTTTTACATTGAAGCAACCTCTCACGTGAAAAACAACAATGGATTAACTTTACTAAGAATATAATTAGAAATCAGCGACAAATACCAGGATTTGTTTTCATTTTTAAGGAAAACAAATAATATCCCACGTACTTATTACTATTATTTTAGGCAATTTTTTATACACTCTACTAGATGATTTCATAAGGTGTCATGTAGTGTGTAATACATTTAATATACTTTTCATTTATTTTATATGTAGTTTGTGGTGATGAATCATGCAATTACTTTCTTATTACTGAGGACTTTCAAGAAGCCCTTAATAAAAACTCCTTTCTCTAATTGTCCTAAGGGAAATTGCCATGGCCTCTAATATAGTGCTTCTTTCTATATTTCTTTAATAATCACTTTTAAGGTGGTACATTCTATGGAAGAAAAATATATTTCTTCCTGATTGGAAGTTCTAAGAATAATTTTATAAATAATAATCTATTGAATATTTATATCTCCAATTAGTATTAATGATCTCATGTCATAACAGAATTTATAAGTGACATTGCTTTGGTTTTACACAGATCCATCCTGCACTTTACAAGGATACAAATACATATTTTCTTACACATTGGACTGTAAGTTTACTCTTGAACAACAAAAGTTAATTTAATGTTAATGCATACTTTCATCAATAGAATAAATATAAGTAAAAAGTGGACTCACGTAGCTGATTATTTTATGATTATGAAAGTAAAGCTTATTTGCATGAATGAACGTATCTTACCATAAGACTCTCAAATATTTTTTTAACTCTTATGCTCTCACCGTGTGAGAAATTACCATCGGATATAAAGAAATTTCACATGATATCCATAACCAACCTACTGTGTGCTAAAAATTAGTTTCTTTTATTTCGCCTCCCATATTAAGTAATTTATGTCATACAAGAAATTGAAGATTTATTTTGATATTACTATCAGTATGAATTTTTTTTGTGATATAATATCATATAAACATCCGCGTAGAAGAAAAACTCTATAAACAATGAAATTACTTGGCCTAGCCATGATTTATTTTTGATCATGGATGATTCTTGTTTGACTAATATAGATGTGAGTAAACTTGCTCCAGCTTAAAAATGAAATAGATGATAATATATCCTTACTACATGACTTGTTTTGTAATGCCCTCACAGGGCAATGGATCACCTCCAGATGGATGCTATAACATTCGATGTCCTGGTTACATAAGAACAAGTTCTAGTACAACTCCTGGGGACGTTATTACTCCTGTGTCTAGCATCAGGGATAAAAAGCAGTACATAACAATCAAGGCTTACAAGGTAAGGATACTCTCATTCAATCGCTTCTAAATTTTAACATAATCAATGATTCAACATCCACTTATGTTCCCCTAGTAATAATTATTGAAGTTTCACACCCCCACCACCCGTAATATAATACGCATCAGGTTTATTAAGACACAATATCGACAAACTTTTACCATCTTTATATAAAAAATTATTTCTATTTACAAACTATATTATGAGTTCAAGGGAGTATCACAATAGATATTACAAGGTATATAGTATATAAAAGTGAATTCTATACAAGTCACTCCTACAGAATTAAATTATTTCTATGCCACCAGTAAATAGGTTATGCCATAAAAGTAGTTGATAAGGTCTACTTTTATATCAAACATTTTTATATGGCTTTTATATCAAACTGATATGGTGTTTTAGGCCCCCGGTTTTTTGCCTTAGATATATTTTACCAATTTTGTTATACCGAAAGTAATGTTAAAATTAATCTATAATGATAAAGCAATTAATACACAAGGAAAATTGAGTTTCTCTAAAGGGTTAACAACGGCGTTGTGTTTTTAGTACATACTAAGTCAATCCAAATTGCTTTCCCATGAGGTAAGTTTAATGTGTAAAATCTTTAACTTCAATCTTTAGAGTATAATTTCAGCTTTCCACATCCATTCAACATTGTCTCTACTAGTTGTCCTCTCTCAAAAACATTTGATCATAGTTTGAAAGATGTAATATATTTCATTCTACATAATAATAGGGAGGAATGTAGAAGAATTACCATCAAGCACACTTTTTCTTATGGACAACTTAGACTTATTTTCTCCCACATACTTACAAAACCACTGCTATCTCACCACCACATGACACCATGTCAAAGCAATGTACAAAATAAGTGCTGAAATATTTTCACTATGCGATGTTTGAAAAATGGCGGTAGTTTCCTACAGTTGTTTCTTCATAGTTTCTTGCATATGCCATATATATGTTGTCTCATAAGAGTATACTTCCAAACATTATTACAAAAAGTTTTTCCATTGGTGCAAATTTTTATAACACAATATCCTAGTAAATGTTAATTATACATGATGGCATGCTTCAATTTTAGGCCAGCTATTTAATATACAAAGTTATAATCTCTGTTTAATACTCCCTGCGTCCGTAATTACTTGTTGCATAAATGGATGATTCTAGACACATTTTAGTTCTAGATACATCCATTTCAATGACAAGTAATTCAGTATAGAGGGAGTAGTTATTTATGAACAATGACATACTAGAAGGTAAAAGGTATCGTCCCCATGTAGACTTCTTGAATAAAAAATACGACCTGCAATAGTATATGTGGTGTTCAAACAATTAATTAGACTTTAATAAATTTTCACGCTATTATATCCATATCATGGCAATATATGGTTTTTTTATATGATGGAAGAAATGAGTACCACTATTATTCAAGATAAAAAAATATTAACTCTATTCATTCTCTAGCATAAGACATTCCATGTTGTCCTTGTAGGATAAGAAATCTGGTGATTGGCAAGTCCACTATGGATTCAATAGTCCTGCAAAATTAATTGGTTACTTTCCCAAATCATTATTCTCGGACATGGAAAAGAAACAATTAATTATTTCTTTTGGTGGCTTCACAAGCCACCCACATGCACAACCAAGTCCTCCAATGGGGAGCGGGTTATTTCCAGGGAGAAATGCCGCCTCCTTCAAGAATCTAAAATTTGTTGATGCAGAAGGCTCTACTCATGACATCAACAAAGATTTACCATTTAATGTAACTTCTCATAGTTGTTATCGTCTTTCTACTATCGTATCTGGTCACTTCTTCTATGGGGGCCCAGGTCATTGTGTTGTTTGAAATCTTGAGGAACGTGGATCCATGTAGCTCCCTTGTAATGTCTCGTACTTATGAATAAAATATCCCATTAAAATAATTTTCGAAACAATGTTAAGATTTATATTTTTTATCAGGATGTGTGTTGTTGTGGGATCCCAGTCTAGCTTAGTCACTGTTTGTGCATGTCGCACGATCAATGTGACGCTTAATTATGTACTGAATACAGATACACCAGTTGATAACTTATTGGTATAAGCTACTAATTACTAGACGAATTAATGTTTGTAGATGCAGGAACCTTGCCGGACTTGGAGAATATACAAAAGGCGAACGTTCCTAAATTCCTATGTCACAAAGGCACACAAAACAACAAATCTTGGGGTGGAATAGGAGCTACATGTGCCCTGGCCTGAGCCCCCCGCTCCTAGCCCAACGCCGCCGGTGGCCACTCTGGCCCTGGCGTCCACCTCCCCGCCGACCTTGGCGGTCTCCGCCTCGCCATTTACTGCCTCCCTACTCGCTGGATCCATCCTCACCCCACCATGTCGCTTGCAGATCTGAACTTTGACAGAGGCCAAGACTTTGCGGCCGAAGTTTGCAGGAAATGGGAGTTACCATCAACTATGAGGAAGGCAAGGATATGGAGGACTTTATCCTCATTGCTGAGTTTACCAGATCTCGTATCAGATTGACTAAGGAATCAGTAAGTACTATCCTCCTGTCTTGTGATACGTCTCCAACATATCTATAATTTTTGATTGCTCCATGCTATATTATCTACTATTTTGGAGATTATTGGGCTTTATTATCCACTTTTATATTATTTTTGGGACTAACCTATTAACCGGAGGCCCAGCCCAGAATTGTTGTTTTTTGCCTATTTCAGGGTTTCGAAGAAAAGGAATATCAAATGGAGTCCAAACAGAATGAAACCTTCGGAAACGTGATTTTCTCACCGAACATGATGCAGGAGACTTGGACCCTACATCAAGACACAAAAGAGGAGGCCACAAGGCAGGGGGCGCGCCTCCCCCCCAGGCGCACCCTCCACCCTCGTGGCCCCTTATTGCTCCATCGACATACTCCTTCCTCCTATATATACCTACGTACCCCCAAACGACCAGATACGGAGCAAAAACCCTAATTCCACCGCCGCAACTTTCCGTATCCATGAGATCCCATCTTGGGGCCTGTTCCGGAGCTCCGCCGGAGGGGGCATCGATCACGGAGGGCTTCTACATCATCACCATAGCCCCTCCGATGAAGTGTGAGTAGTTCACCTCAGACCTACAGGTCCAGAGTTATTAGCTAGATGGCTTCTTCTCTCTTTTTGGATCTCAATACAATGTTCTCCCCCTCTCTTGTGGAGATCTATTCGATGTAATCTTATTTTTGCGGTGTGTTTGTTGAGAACGATGAATTGTGGGTTTATGATCAAGTCTATCAATGAACAATATTCGAATCTTCTCTGAATTCTTTTATGTATGATTGGTTATCTTTGCAAGTCTCTTCGAATTATCAGTTTGGTTTGGCCTACTAGATTGATCTTTCTTGGAATGGGAGAAGTGCTTACACTACAAAAAAAGACACATCCGTGACATTTTGGGCCGAACAATTTTTTTTTCTGTCATACATATGCCACTTCTATGACGATAATTGTGACAAAACCCGGTATCATCATAGATGTGGTGGGCTCCTACTTCTATGACAAAAAATCATGACAGAAAATGGGCTTTTCGTCCTGGGCGGGCTGGAGACGCAGCTGCATGACATTCTTTGGGCCGTCCATGACGGAAAAAAACGTGGTAGAAGCGAGGGGGAGGAAAATTTCGGGGAGTTCCCGGTTACGGTGGGAGGTCGGGGGCCGAGCGATGCGCGTTTCTCTCGTACACGTACGCGCGTGTGTGCGAGGCGTTGGCTCTAACTGAACCCTAGCGAGGCGTTGGGCTCTAACTGAACCCGAGTGATTGCACTGCAGGCTACGCGTTACTGAACCCGAGCGATCGATCGATGGATGTTAACTGAACCCGATCGAGCGATTCCTTCGCTACTGTTGCTAACTGAAGCCGATCGATGCTGCCTCTGGGATGAACAGTGAGTGTTGCGGGGGGGGGGGGGGGTTGGATGAATAGTGAGCGGTGGTGTTGCCTCTGGATGAACAGGACCCTGTGGTGTGGTGGAGGGCTGGATGAACTGTAGACGGTGGAGGGGTGCCCGTGGAGGGGTGGTTGAACAGTAGCCGGTGGAGTAGCACGCGTTGGAGGTTGGATGAACAGGAGCCCGTGGAGGCTGGAGGAGGTCGACGGTGGAGATGAACAGTATCCCATGGAGTCTCGTTTTGCGGTACGCCACACCCCTCCCGATCAACAGGACCCCCGTTTCGACCGTAGGAGGTCCGTTTCCTCCGTTTTGCGGTACGCCAGACCCCTCCCGATCAACAGGACCTCGTTCCGAACGTAGGAGGTACGTTTCCTCCATTGTGCGGTACGCCAAGCCTCGTTTCCATCGCCTCTTCCGTCCAAGCCCTCCCGATGAACATGACCATGCATTCCGTTCCGACCCAGCCGGTAGGCTCCCACGCGTTTCGTTGCCTCCTGATGAACACGACGCATTCCGTTGCCTCCCCATGAACACGATGCATTCCGTTGCCTCCCCATGAACACGACAACGATGCTGTTTCTCGGTTCCGACCCAGCCATGTACACGAGCCCTGGCCGTACGTACGCGCGAGTAGGCGTTCGAGACCCTGCCCGTATGTACGTACGTGGCTGGATTTTCTTTCTTGCATCCTGGCCGCTGTACGTACGTGTACATGCTACGTGCACGCCTCTACTACGACACGTACGCGTCTCTACTACGACACGTGCACGCTTCTACATCGAGCAGTATATATGTACGTATATGTTCGTGACCAGAATGACAACGCTACGTACGCTTCGACCAGGTGGGTCCCGACTGTCAGGCACTTCCTTGCCTGCGAAGATGTAGCTGGTGGGTCCCAACAGTCAGGGGGGCGAATCATTTTTTTTGCCCGGACGCACTTCCTTGCGTGCGAAGATGTAGCTGGTGGGTCCCAGCAGTCAGGGGGGAATCTTTTTTTTGCCCGGACGCACTTCCTTGTGTGCGAAGATGTAGCTGGTGGGTCCCAGCAGTCAGGGGGGCGAATCATTTTTTTCGGACGCACTTCCTTGCGTGCAAAGATGTAGCTGGTGGGTCCCAGCAGTCAGGGGGTGAATCGTTTTTTTCGGACGCACTTCCTTGTGTGCGAAGATGTAGCTGGTGGGTCCCAGCAATCATGGGGAAACGTTTTTTTTGCAAAATACGGTGGCCTGTCCGGTGGGTCCCCATTGTCAGGTGGAGGAATAATTATTTTGCGCGTAATAAGGAGGCACTTCCTTGCTACGGCCGTGGACCCAGCTGTCAGCCTCTCCAGTACAGTCCATGTCCGATGGAAGCCATTCCTTGACCACGTTGACCACGCCGCGCCGAGAGCACCAGGGCGGTGGACGACGGCGATGCCTAGGAAGGGGACGACACAGAGCCGGGGAAGACGCAACAGTGGATGCCCACGCGTAGAGGAGTATGAGGGTTCACTCGTTCGGCTGCAGTGTGAGGCTGTCGTCTCCGCAGAATAACAGGGGGTGTGGGTGCGTAGAGGGATGGCCTAGCAAGCGGTGGGAGTAGTAGGGGGCGGTGAGGCCCCCATGGCATCACAGCCGGCCACGGGCGACAGGAGCAGGCGGCACGACCGGCACTGCTTTGGGCGGCTGGTGCAAGAAGACCAGAGGTTGAAGAAGCACTACGGCCGTTGGATGGACATCGTACGGTCACTGGAGCTAGAATCATTCATATATTGAGTAAAGTTGACAAAGGCCTCCGTCCCAGTCAAGTTAGTAGGCCCACAAGTCATCCTCCCACCAAGGTGGGTCCCAGGTAGCAGGGGGTATTCATTTTTTTGTGCGTAATAAGGAGGCACTTCCGGTGGGTCCGAGCTGACAGTGGGGGAAATGTTTTTTCGCGAAATACGGTGGCCCGTCCTATGGGTCCCAGCTGTCAGGGGTAAACGTTTTTTTTTCACGAAATACTGGTGGCCCGTCCGGTGGGTCCCTGCTGTCAGGTGGAGGAATAATTATTTTCCGCGTAATAAGGAGGCTAATCCTTGAGGCTGCCGTGGACCCAGCTGTCAGCCTCTCCACGTACAGTACTCTTCCGATGGAAGTCGATCGTTGACCACATTGAGCACGCCACGCCGAGAGCACCACGGCGGTGGACGACGGCGAGGCCTAGGAAGGGGATGACGCGAAGCCGAGGAAGACGCGACAGTGTAAGCCCGCGCGGAGAGGAGTACGAGGGTTCACCGGTTCGACTGCGGTGTGAGGCTGCCGTCGCCACAGAATAACAGGGGGTGTGGGTGAGTACAGGGATGCCCTGTCCAGCGGTGGGAGTAGTAGGGGGCGCTGAGGCCTGCGCGGCAGCATAGCCGGCCACGGGAGGCGGGAGTAGGCGGTCCCGCCGGCGCTGCTTTGGCGGCTGGAGCAAGAAGATCAGCGATTGAAGAAACACGACGGCCGTTGGATTGACATCCAATGGTTACGTCTGCTAGAATCGTTTGTTGACGTATATAATAACTAAAAAAATCTTGCATACGCGTCAACTAAACAGGCCCACAAGTCAGACCACTCCCTCTTTTTTTAATAATTTATATATAGCTCATGGCAACTTCTTATGCAATTTATTACAGTCATTTTTTGGTTGGTCAGGGCCAATTTTGCATATTTCTGTGGGTTCCAAACTATTTTTAATACCGAAATGTCGAGCCAGATTTAAAGTACTTTGAAGATATATTTAAATTAGGTTAATGCCCAGTGAAATAGGAATCTGAAAATGTGAAAAAAAATTCAGAAATTATAAAGTAATTGTCAATTTGTCACCTGTTTTTATATTTACAACCCATTTCATATTACTTTCAAGATTTGCAGGCATCTTGAAAGAGTTGCAGCCCATCAGGGCATAGAAAAATAAGTAGGCATGGATTGGGTATTCTTCAGAAAAAATAAACTGCGCTCATTTTCACAAAGAAAAAATAGCTGGGCTGGTCACATGGTGAACATAAAATATAAGCCTGGGCTAGACGGGCCACAACCTAGTTCAAACCCTACTCCGTCTCAACAATATCAAACAAAAACATACTACTCGAGTAGCTACGTCCCAGGTGTCAGTCGAACTTGTGCTGTTCTCTTGTCTATTGACTATATACGCTCACAATGTCGTGGGTCCCAGATGTCAGGAAAACACTAGGAGGAAGCATTTTATTTTTCCATATGCTGACGTGGTGGGCCCCTACTGTCATCCTCTCCACGTACTTCTACCGATTCCTGTTGTTTGTTGACCATGTTGACAACGCGAGAGGGTGGCGCCGCGGTGAGAGCACCAAAGTGCGCGGAGGACATTGGCGTTAACGGTTTTGGAGACGGTGGGGCGGCGATGCGTGCGCTGAGGCGCAGCCAGCCGTGGGAGGCGGAAGCAGGCGGCCCCGCCGGCGCTAGTTTGGTTTTGGCGGCTGGAGGAAGACAGGACTGAAGAAACACGACAGACTGTAAAAGCAGCAGGAGTACTTAACAACCTTAACTGAAACCAGCAGGGGCACTTAACAACCAAAGCTGAAAGCAGTATGAGTACTTATACAGGTTCAACCGTACAAAGCATGCCTCAAACAGTGCTACTTTGCCTACAGTTAACCAAGGGTGAGGCCGCCAAGCCCCAGGACAAGGCCCAGGCGCCACCCCGCGCATCCACAACCTTCTGAAAGCGGCTTCGTCTCGCAACGTGGTCAACAAACATGATATTCACTTTAGAGCCATGGAAAAGCATGAACATAATCTTATGTCCTATTCTCCAAGATGGACGGGCCTTCATTATTTGAGACCACCCATGAATAAGTATCTTTTCACCTCCAAGGGGAATTGAGTAGGTTGACATAAACATCATGTTGTGACCAAGCGCAAGTCTGACCCGACCATGGTCAGGCATCTGTATAGGAACAATAGAACTCGGCAGTTCCTGTTTCAAGAAGATCACAGCTGTAAAACTGTGTATAAGCAATAGTTTATGAACAACATATATAACAGAAAACAACTCGTACCATAAGTTTCTCGACACAGTTGGACTTGTCCAACGAGTGCAGCAGTGGCACACATATCCCACATGGCCTTCCTCCATTGAAACGCCCCACAAGGACCTCAAGACGATCAACAAAGTGTAGGAACTTGTGGATGTCGATCCAGTCAACTTCAGTGCCATTAGTAACAGCCGAGTTATTACAAAGTAACAAACGAGCAGACTGCTTAACTCTAAAAAACCTACATGTGCCACCAATTATTAGAAAATATTAGTTAGAAGTAGCATCTTCGTGAGAGATTTGTTGCTACTTCTAAAGTTCAATTGTGATTAGTTAGACAGAATAGGTGGATTAAGAAGTAATCGAGGCAACAAGCAAGAACCAGATACAAAACTAACATGGATGAACAATTGGAACGACGTCGGGGTGGAAGATTGCAGTGAAGATGAGACCAGGTTCTGCTATTTCCATCAACATTCATGTGCCAACTTTCAGTCCGTAACACTTGAGAAAGTTTATCCAAGTTCGGCCATAAAAAAGCAGTGATCTTCTTGGTTCATAAACCCAACTCGGAACTTATATCTATGGCTTGTCTTCACTGTGACCATTAAACTAGTGTATTCAGTTATGGCAAGGCCAAGCATCTTGAGTACATGTGTTCTGGCAGAGCAAATAATACACTGCAGGAAAAATAATATGAGAACATAGCATGTTCAAAAAAAACCCCACCCTCCCGGATGGAAAAGAGGATTCTAGGAACATATTGTGCATGTTTCAAAATGATGTGTTAGGATGAGAAGGAACAAGTGTGGTGTCTCGCCGAGGGCGCAGAAACCTGTAGGGTACTCGCACTTTGGGCACTGCAAATGAAACACACTAGATTCAGTAGGAAGAAAAATGCATCTACGGCGGCGGCTGCCATCCTAGGATTACCTACGGCCAAGGGACTTGGATTTATCGGGGATGGATGAAGAATTCATACCTGGTTCTCCATGAGAAAACCCTATGCAACCGCCGAGAGGGGGTTTTCTCTAAACAAGCAGACGAGGGAGAAGGGGATTCAGGCCCTGTGAAATATTGCCGCTTCGTTCGTCCAGCTTACTGCTAAAGCTGGAAAGGGGGGTTGTGATTTGACGGCTCATTAGGCATTACCGCGGCGCTACGACCGGGGTGTGTCTACCGTGAAGTTGTGCACTCTAATTTGTGCATATGGCACGTGGACCCCGTTGCCGGTTGCCCCACATATCAGTGAAAGGAAGTAGAAAGACATGAGTAACTAGTTACACATAAATATATTTTTTGACAGAGAGATACTCCCTCCGTAAAGAAATATACAAATCTTTTATATCACAGGCTCACCTTGCCGAGAAACATACTCCCTCTGCAACGCACGGGCATTATGGGGGTTCAGCTAAGAATATAATACTCAAATAGGCTCACGGTTCTGGACTTTGGGCCGCAGGCTGACCCTGCATGTTTGGGGGCCCATGTGTTCTATCTCAGCGCTTTTCATATTGCAAGCGATCGGTACGGCGCTGGTTTTAGATGCTATCGCACGGTGAATACACATAATTGAATAAAGCACGTCAGCTGTTGGAATGAAATCGAATGACAGTTCCTAACCAGCAATCAGAGTTGCAATTCTATCAATGATATACCATGTGATAAATAATACTGTCGTACTACTTATACACACAGGACACTTGTTTGACCATGCCAGATTATTACAGCAAAATCTCTCGGAGGATAGATCAGTTTGGTAGTTGCGTGCTGCTACTGAAGAATTTCAAAGTTGATTTGGACCAGCTCTCCTTGCCAAGAAAGTTTGATTTTGACATCATCCCCTACCGCAAGATATGATTTAGATTTGAACCTTGACCATCCTTTAGCATCAATCATCATGCGACCATCCTTTGTATTACGGTATATTGAGCAGGTTCATTCACACCAAGGCTGCACATGGTAAGAGAAACTTGGCCGCGGTCGCCCGGATTGTTGAACGACTCCCTCGTTGCTCTAGGAATTCTCTGTTTGCAAATAAGAAGACATGCCCAAACTGTTAGATCAACACAGTGAATCATGTGAAACAACATGGAAAGAAAAAAGAACGAAGCACTTGGGCGGCCAATGCTTACCAAGAAGGTGGACATGTCGGTTTTTGTAAGGACTTTGGTATATGAAGTGCGAACTGCAGCCCAGTCTGTTGCCGGTGCAACTGCACGGGCCGGAGCAGATGCAAGTGCAAGTGTTGGTGCAGGTGCCGAAGCCGCCGCTGCTGCCGGAGATGGTGCTCCTTGTAGAGCTGGTGCCGGTGTCGGAGCAGGTGCCGGTGTCGATGCCCGATCCTCTGGTAGATCAGACTGATCCGCTGATGCGGTCGGTGCCCAATCTCAGCTGGATCAGACTGAGCTGCTGCCGCTGTCGGTGTCAAAACCGGTGGATCTCGGGTAGGGGGTCCCGAACCATGCATCTAAGGCGGATGGTAATAGGAGGCAGGGGACACGATGTTTTACCTAGGTTCGGGCCCTCTTGATGGAGGTAAAACCCTACGTCTTGCTTGATTATTCTTGATAATATGAGTAGTACAAGAGTGGATCTACCACGAGATCGGAGAGGCTAAACCCTAGAAGCTAGCCTATGGTATGATTGTATGTTGTCCTACGGACTAAAACCCTCCAGTTTATATAGACACCGGAGGGGGCTAGGGTTACACAAGGTCGGTTACAAAGGAGGAGATATACATATCCGTATTGCCTAGCTTGCCTTCCACGCCAAGTAGAGTCCCATCCGGACACGAGACGAAGTCTTCAATCTTGTGTCTTCATAGTCCAACAGTCCGACCAAAGGATATAGTCCGGCTGTCCGGAGACCCCCTAATCCCGGACTCCCTCAGTAGCCCCTGAACCAAGCTTCAATGACGATGAGTCTGGCGCGCAGTGTTGTCTTCGGCATTGCAAGGCGGGTTCCTCTCCAAATTTCGAACATTTGTCAAGTAGTGTCCGGTACCATAAATGTTGGGCTTCTTGGCTTTCCGCGCCCAATAAGGGCTATCTTCCACGCGTTGAATTAATACGAGGAGCCAGGGCATTTTTACATTCGCCCCCCTAGCCAGATAAATAAATTGTCTATTAAAGGGATGGGGATTCTTAGATCCAATCCATACCATCCTCCGCCGGCGAGAATTCATCGGAGCGCGCTTCGGAAAGATCCACTCCAGCATGGCCGACCTCCGCAACTCCTCCTCCCGCCCCCGTAGCCCTAAGCCCGGTGATTGGGAGAGGTGTTCCGTCCCACACAGTCGATTAGTCGAGCTGCAGACCAAGGGATTTCTCCCTCCAGCGTATATGGTTCCCGTCCGAGCCGGGCTCGCCACCTACAATGGCGGGGAGCAAGTGGAGAGCTTCCCCAGCCCCTCAACGAGGGAGCGGGTATGCCTTGTTCCTTACTTATTAAGGGGACTCAGATTTCTAATTCATCCGTTCCTCCACGGGCTCCTGGAGTTTTACGGCATCCAACTGCATAATTTCACCCCTGCTTCCATTTTACACATCGCCGGCTATGTTGCCCTCTGCGAGTTATTCCTGGGCTGCGAGGCTCATTTCGAGCTGTGGAAAAGGTTATTTTTCCTCGTCCCTCGCACACAGAAGGGGTCACTTTATCTAGTGGGCTAAGCCGAAATATGGCGCATAGCCGAAACCAGATACCTGTCTGGTACTCCGAAGAAACGTCCGAAGACTGGCCTTTGGAATGGTTTTATATGGAGGACGTCCCCCTTCCGGACCCTGTTCGGTGGGGTCTTCCTAAGTTTAGCAATGCTCCTCTGAAGAAACGCCGAAGTTGGCGCCCACGGAGTCCCCAGGAGGAAGACAACGAAGAAGTCCTATACCCGATGAACCGGATTAAAGCGTTGGCTCAATCAGGATTGACAGTAATCGAGGTTATGTCAATATGCATAATGCGGGGAGTGCAACCACTTCAATATCGATGGCACCCCTTGTTGTGTTTTAACGGGGAAGATGACACCACCCGTTGCGGGCGTAAGGGTCCGGACAACGTTGCCGCTTTAGCAAAAATTCTGTCTGAATTGTTCAAGGGGGAGGAAGATGAGTTCATCCGCATCAAGCCACAGGATGGATTCTCCATGTACAACCCTCCAAGATGGGTGAGTTATATCTCCTTACTCCCATTCTTCCCGCATTCTTTGTCATAGGTACTCACCTTGCCATTTTGGGGCAGGAACTGCGAAAATCCATAAGGGAGGTCAGCAACACATCTCCACAACCAGAGGACCCTGACCGGGCCCTCGGTCCCGGACTCGAAGAAGATCCGGACATATTCGTGGAGCTGATAGACCGGCAGTTCTATCAATTAAGCTGTGATGACGCCATGGTGGCCATTACGGCCGACTATCCCGGATTGCTTCCTGCGTCGCACGTAAGAAAAACCAAAAATCCCAATTCCATAAACTAGGATCCCCTTTTAGACACTTCACCTAATATATACATATGGTGTTTTTACAAGGAAGGCATTCGGGACGCCATGTCGAACCCGCAGCAACTCGCCAACAAGAGGCACCGAGGCCGGGCAGGCCAAAAAGGAAGGCGGTCAGGACGGAGACGGCGGCGCAAAGGTATGACAGAAACCCCGCTCCGTGGTTGTCATCTTTATTGAAATGTAATTACATCCATGTTTCTTTAGCAGAAAAAACGCTCTCCGGAGTATGTCCGGTGAGACTGCCGATCACGCTTCCACCAGTCGGGCTCCATGACCGGACATAGAGGCGGAAGCCGACATGGGGCGGATGCCGGATACTCCCCCTACAGAGGATGCAGATAGGCTATCCGCTACAAATTCAGAAGTGGAGAGCGCCATGAATCATAGGCGTCACCGGGCCATACTCCGAGACGCTTGCTT
This sequence comes from Triticum aestivum, assembly GCF_018294505.1. Lineage (NCBI taxonomy): Eukaryota > Viridiplantae > Streptophyta > Magnoliopsida > Poales > Poaceae > Triticum > Triticum aestivum. The sequence goes on from NC_057809.1 coordinate 217,329,728, forward strand.
CTCACCAGAGGCATTTGATGCCTTCAATTCTGGAGAGGCATACCTCCGTGCTGCTCAAAATGGTCTAGCCAGAGCCACAGACCAGTATGTAAAGGATGTACGGGTAAGAAAATCTGACGATTATATGTATCAGTTGCCCCTGAGACTTTAAACAGTTAGCAGAAGTGATTTAGGGATCATCTTATTGTGCAGGTTCTTACAGAGAAGAATAGTCAATTGTCACAGGAGCTGGAGGATTGCAAGACCCAACTTCGGGCCGCTGTTGCCGCATTGAAGGAACCTAAAAAGTCCCCAGCTGGTAACATTTCTTTCGAAGAATGATAGGTACCATATGGCGTGAGGCATGGCTACAGATCTAATAATAGATGTTGCAGATGAATCCAGAGAGAAACCGGAGGAGCAGCACGCCGTATGACTGCTAAAGGCTAGTGAACGCGTGCTGACTAAGGTCAGGCGAGAGAAAAACAATCTCCAAGATGCCAATACCAAGCTGAGTGTGGAACTGAAAGATGTTCGAGCCCAGCTTGCAGACTCCGAGAAGGAGAATAAGCGGCTTCGACGCGTCATATTCAGTAAGTGCTTGAACGAACCCTTAATAAAGGGGACGGCGGAGAAGCCGGATAACAGAGTTATGTCTGCAGGTATGCTGACGGGTCGTCCTGTGGAGGAGATGCCCGGGTCTGCGGGTGATCTTCTATCCGAACTCTCACAACTGCACGAACAAGTTCGGCAGGTGATGCAAGGTATTACCCAGGCCTTGTAGCCATCCGTCTCCCTGCCAGAAGGCATTAGAGAGCTTGTGGACAAGCTCAAGGGAGCACGGCGGCGCTTCAAATTATGGAAGATATCTGCCTGCCGTCAAGGTGCCAGGGAAGCCTGAGCCATGGTGAAGACGCGGTATACCAAGGCTGAGCCAAATCACATGGCCGAGGTCGGACCTGTGGGGCCCGAAGGGAAAGAGATCCCTGTTAGCTTAGTCTACGGGCAAGTAGAATTAGCCGCAAAGTATTCCCAACAGGATTGTAGGCTAGACCACCTGTTGGATGGTATAGAAGAGGAATTTAGTCAGTCTACATGATTATGTAATTAAAGTGACATGTATAATGCCTTCTAGCCGGATTGTAGATCATTTGTCATGGCAGACCTTTTCGCTTCAACCTCGGGACCCGATATTCCGGAGTGTATCCGAATACCCGCTCAGTTATATAAGAACCAGGGTATGCGTGGAGACCAGGCGTAGGGGTCATTAGTGCTTGAACAGACAAGTGTGCAACTAGTTATGTTATATTACATGGGTAGTAAGAAACATCTTCCAAGGAGAATAGTTTCGTTAAGGGTTCCTTTCCTTGGGTACGCATGCCCTAAAGTGCATGTCCGGACTGCGAGAGGAAACGCGGGAAAAAACATCTGGGGGCACATATGGAAAATAAATAAAAATCATCTTTTGTTCACCGACCGAATATTCTCTTAAGAACGCTAGCTTTCAGCTTCACCCAGTCTGAGGTACACATCCGGCTGACCCGGCAGTAACAATCGCAGAGGTGCTCCCCTTATGCCCTAGCCAAATTAACGGCAACGCAGAGCATAAATACAAGAGCCAGGCAACCCAGCTTGGCCAAAACTTAAGTCATATCGATGCATATAATGGCGAAGAAAAGGTACATGCGGAAGAATAACACATGTGCTTGGCATGAAGCCCAGATAGATAATTAAGCTTCTGTGTAAGAAGCCCCCAGGTATAATGAGCGCGGTTAGCGCATCTATAGTGTGCAAGCGAGGCACAAGTTGGCCCTTCAAGGCCTTGAGAAAGAATAAAAGAAAGAAAGAGAAAAAAGACAGATAATATATATTCAAAAAATGGGCAGAGGAAGGAGACGAACATAGAGTCCGGCGCTAGGCGTAGAATCTTCGGAGCCTGGCTGCGTTCCATGGGTTTGGCTCAAGTCGATTATTCGATGCATCCCGCAGACGGTATGCTCCACCGGTCAGAACTTAGTCAATAATGAAGGGACCTTCCCATTTGGGCTCGAGCTTGGTCTTTTTCTTCTCTGGCAGGCGTAGAACTAACTCACCAACGTTATAAGTTTTGGCTCGTACTTCTCTGCTTTGGTATCTGCAAGCCTGTTGCTGATAGAATGCGGAACGGGCTTTTGCCACATCGTGCTCCTCCAGGGTGTCCAGACTGTCCTGCCGATCAAGCTCGGCTTCTCTTTCTTCGTACATGCGCACTCGAGGTGAGTCATGAATTATGTCGCAGGGCAGAACTGCCTCTGCACCGTACACCGTAAAGAAGGGTGTATATCCGGTACTACGATTCGGCGTGGTCCGCAGCCCCCAGAGTACGGAGTCAAGCTCCTCCACCCAGTGCATGTTAGACTCTGTTAAGGACCGCACTAATCTGGGTTTAATGCCGCTCATGATAAGACTAATTGCTTGCTCAACTTGGCCGTTGGTTTGTGGGTGATAGACGGAAGCATAATCGACCTTGATGCCCATGTTGCTGCACGAGAGTTTTACCTCGTCGGCCATGAAGTTCGTGCCGTTATCAGTGATGATGTTGTGGGGGACGCCATAACGGTGTACAACCCCGGATGTGAAGTCTATCACCGGTCCGGATTCGGCTGTTTTAACAGGTTTGGCTTCTATCCATTTGGTGAATTTATCCACCATGACCAGTAAGTATTTTTTCTTATGGGTTCCCCCCTTAAGGGGTCCGACCATGTCAAGCCCCCAGACTGCGAAGGGCTAGGTGATGGGGATTGTTTGGAGGGTGGTGGGTGGCATGTGGCTTTGGTTTGCAAAAAGCTGGCAACCGGCGTAGTGTTGGACCAAGTCCTGTGCGTTTGTCCGAGCCGTCGGCCAATAAAACCCTATATGGAAGGCCTTGCTTACGAGGGCCCGGGCTGCGGCGTGGTGGCCGCGGAGTCCGGCGTGAATTTCTGCCAAAATCTTCCGCTCTTCCTCTTCAGAGATGCACCTTTGAAGGACTCCGGTAGTGCTTTTTTTTATACAGCTCTCCCACGTGGACCCTATAGGCTTTAGATTGCCGCACTATGCAGCGTGCCTCATTTTGGTCCTCGGGGAGTTCCTGCCTAGTTAGGTAGGCCAGGAATGGTTCTGTCCACGGGGCAATGATGGCCATTATTATGTGGGCTGAAGGTGTTATTTCGGTATCGGGCATTTTGGCCGGGTCCGGACTATTGTCACCGGTGTCCCCTTCCCATACTACGAATGGCTTAAACAATCTCTCCAAAAAATGTTGGGGGGACCGCATCGTGTTTTGCGCTGATGCGGGCGAGGATATCCGCCGCCTGATTGTTTTCCCGAGCCACATGGTGAAATTCAAGCCCCTCGAACTGAGCTGACATCTTTAGGATGGCGTTTCGATAGGCCGCCATCTTTGGATCCTTGGCATCGAAGTCTCCATTTATTTGGGATATTGCGAGGTTCGAATCCCCACGCACCACCAGGCATTGAATGCCCATGGAAACTGCCATCCGAAGACCATGTAATAGGGCTTCGTATTCGGTTGCGTTGTTGGAGTATGTATACAGTATCTACAGTACGTATTGAACTGTATCTCCGGTTGGGGACGTCAGGACGACGCCAGCCCCCAGACCAGCCAGCATTTTAGAGCCGTTGAAGTGCATGATCCAATTGGAGTATGCGTCGTACTCTTTAGGGAGTTCGACTTCCGTCCATTCGGCGACAAAGTCGGCCAATACTTGCGATTTAATGGCTCGCCGAGGTTTGTAAGTTATGTCGAACGGGAGGAGCTCAATGGCCCATTTGGCAATCCGGCCCCTAGCGTTGCGGTTGTTTATAATATCATTAAGTGGCACTTCCGAGGCTACTAATCGAACACTCTTGAAAGTAGTGTCGCAGCTTCCGGGATGCCATGAATACCGCATAGGCTATCTTTTGATAATGCAGATACCGTGATTTGCATGGAGTGAGGACAGTGTATACATAGTATACCGGCTTTTGAAGAGGGAATTTATGTCCGTCAGCTTCTCGTTCGACGACGAGCACTGCGCTTACAACTTGATGAGTTGCCGTAATGTACAACAGCATTGGTTCGCCGATGTTTGGCGCGGCCAGGATTGGGTTGGTTGCTAGTATGGCTTTTATTTCTTCCAATCCGGCTATGGCAGCGTCCGTCCACTCGAAGTGTTCGGTGCGCCGAAGGAGGTGATACAGGGGTAATGCCTTTTCTCCTAAGCGGGAGATAAAGCGGCTTAGAGCCGCCACACATCCAGTTAGTTTCTAGATTTGTTTGAGGTCCGTTGGGATAGCCAACTGTGACAGAGCTCGGATTTTGGCCGGATTAGCTTCAATTCCTCTACTGGAGACAATGAAGCCCAGGAGCTTTCCGGCTGGTACGCCGAAAACGCATTTTTCCGGATTGAGCTTGATGTCGTATGTTCAGAGGTTGTCGAATGTGAGCCTCAAGTCGTCTATTAGAGAGTCGACGTGTTTGGTTTTAACGACCACATCATCTACGTATGCCTCTACTGTTTTGCCGATCTGTTTCTCCAGACATGTCTGGATCATGCGCTGGTATGTTGCGCCGGCGTTTTTGAGCCCAAAAGGCATTGTGTTGAAACATAAGGGGTCGTATGGTGTGATAAATGCCACTGCGGCTTGGTCGGACTCCACCATCTTGATTTGGTGGTAGCCGGAGTATGCGTCGAGGAAACACAATGACTCGTGTCCTGCGGTAGCATCGATAATTTGATCAATGCGGGGGAGGGGGAAGGCATCCTTTGGGCAAGCCATGTTGAGGTCCTTGAAATCGACACATAGGGGCCAAGATTTGTCCTTCTTTGGTACCATCACGAGGTTTGCTAGCCAGTCCGGGTGTTTTATTTCTCTAATGAATCGGGCCTCCAATAGCTTGGGTAGTTCCTCTCTCATTGCTTGTCTCTTAGGTTCAGAGAAACGCCGAAGAGCCTGCTTGACCGGCTGGACTCCCTTTAGAATATTGAGGCTATGCTCGGCCAGCCTGCGTGGGATTCCTGGCATGGCTAAGGGGTGCCAGGCGAATATATCCCAATTCTCGCGTAGGAACTCTCGTAGTGCAGCGTCCACGGTGGGGTTTAACTGTGCCCCGATGGAGGCTGTTTTTGTAGGGTCCGTTCGGTGGACTTGGAATTTGACTATTTCATCCGCTGGTTTAAAAGATGTGGACTTGGATCTCTTGTCAAGTATCACGTCATCCATGTCCACTGTGGAGCGTAGCGCGGTTAATTCCTCGGCCGAAAGGGCTTCGGATAATGCCTCGAGGGCCAATGAGGCTGTTTTGTTTTTGGCGCGGAGTGCTGTGTCCGGATCACTAGCGAGAGTGATGCTTCCATTGGGCCAGGGCATTTTGAGTTTCATGTACCCATAATGGGGTATGGCTTGGAAGATCGTGAACGCTTCCCGTCCTAAAAGGGCGTGGTATCCACTACTGAACGGGGCCACTTGGAACGTAATTTCTTCGGACCTATAGTTCTCCGGCGTGACGAATACCACATCTAGTGTGAGTTTCCCAGCACAGCGTGCTTCCCGACTGGGGATGATTCCTCTGAAGGTTGTGCTGCTTTGCTCAATGCGGTTCCTGTCTATTTCCATTTTTTGAATGGTTTCCTCATAGATGAGGTTCAATCCACTGCCGCCGTCCATGGGTACTTTGGTGAGTCGAAAGCCGTCCACAATTGGACCGAGGACCAGTGCAACTGGTGCTTGGGCTGTTCGGAATTTAGGTTCGTCACTGGCATTGAAGGTAATAGCCATGTCACTCCATGGATTTATTGCTGCCACGTGGCAGATTTCGGCAAGGCTGCGGAGTGTTCGCTTGCGCCTATTATTTGATGCGAAGGTTTCAAAGACTGTTAATACCGTATTGCTATCCATGGGATGGTGCTCTATGGTATTTGGGATGAGAAGATCCTCACCACTTTTTGCCACCTATCGGAGTATCCAACATGCTCTAAGGCTCTGTGTTGGTATGGTATCCACTGTACTATGAATTTTGCAGGTTCCGTTAAGCCATCCCTCCAATACGGTTCCATGCCCTGAAGAGGGTTTTTGTTTCTTTGTAACTAACTCAGGTGTCTTATGATAGTGCACCCTTTTACTTCGGACTGGGTGTATATTCCGAGCCGGATTATCCCAAAATTTCTTTTTGGTTTTCCAGGCGCTTTCCATCGCACAGTACTTTCGTACTATGGACACCAAGTCGGCAAAGCGTGATATGTCATGGCGACTCAAGGCGTTAAGGATTCCCTTGTCCGTGCAATTATTGCAGAAAAATGAGACCGCGTCTTCCTCACGACAGTCCTTAACCTTGTTCATCACAAGGAGGAATCTGGCCCAATAATGATGTACTGTTTCATGGGGCTCTTGCCTGATGTGGGAAAGATCGTTTATGTCTTGGTGGGTGGGTAGAATTGGGTCCGAACCCCTACCCAATCTAAGACCCAGGGGCCGAGGTGTTTCCAATCTTGGAATTTCGGGTTCCTAGATGTTGCCCGATAAGTCTGGCCCGCTGCCTGACTCTAGGTTCAGGGCTTGGGTGATGTCCTCCCGTAAACGGGTATCCGGCTCGGAGAGCTCAGGAATCCAGACATAGTTAGTCCTCAAGATAGAAGTAGAATCGCCGCATTGTTCCTCCACCACCGCAACATGATGGGTGACCGGTGGAGAGTTAATCTCCCTTTGATTGGGTTTAAGCCCAATCTGATCATAGTCCGTAGCGACTCCCAAGGCGGCGATGCGATCCAAGAGCTCGTTTAGGTAAGAGATCTCCATTGGATCCATCTGCTCGGTGAATTCCAAGCCGATGTGGAGGCTGTTTTCTATGACCCGAGAAGTCATCGTCGGGGCAGCAGCCGAACGGGTAGTCATGATGAAACTGCCTAGCCGGAGAGTTTGGCCGACAGCCAGGGCTCCCCCGGCGGTGATGTTATTTTTAACAATGAGAGGAGGCATCCTTCCTTATGGTGACGACACAGAGGAACTCTCAATGAAAGCACCAATGTCGGTGTCAAAACCGGCGGATCTCGGGTAGGGGGTCCCGAACTGTGCGTCTAAGGCGGATGGTAACAGGAGGCAGGGGACATGATGTTTTACCCAGGTTCGGGCCCCCTTGATGGAGGTAAAACCCTACGTCACGCTTGATTATTCTTGATAATATGAGTAGTACAAGAGTTGATCTACCACGAGATCGGAGAGGCTAAACCCTAGAAGCTAGCCTATGGTATGATTGTATGTTGTCCTACGGACTAAAACCCTATGGTTTATATAGACACCGGAGGGGGCTAGGGGTACACAAGGTCGGTTACAAAGGAGGAGATATACATATCCGTATTGCCTAGCTTGCCTTCCACGCCAAGTAGAGTCCCATCCGGACACGGGACGAAGTCTTCAATCTTGTGTCTTCATAGTGCAACAGTCCGACCAAAGGATATAGTCCGGCTGTCCAGAGACCCCCTAATCCCAGACTCCCTCAGCCGCTATCAGTGCTAGAGCAACTGTCGGTGCTCGATCTGTGCGAGACAGCGGTGATCGTGTCTGGTTTTCTATGATCAGCTTTCTAACTTGACTAGGATCCGTGACCGTGATCCAGTTTTTTTCTTCATTTCTTTTAAACGCGAGAAGGACTAATTGTGGCGTTTTTGTTAAACCAAACTGTAGTTCATCATAGGGATTCAGCTTGTACTCAGACTACAGACTGATCCAATTTTTTCCAGTAATATAAGTGATGGACAGAGCCTTCATTACTGACACGACATAAGAAGTGAAACCTGCAAAAATAGCCATCGTAGAGCAAACCAAATGGTTTATTCTGTGATGAATGTCACATGGCAAAACCTGCATCGTAAAATTGCAGGAAAAGAAAGAAAACATAACATTAAATCAATAAGATTTAGACACTAAATCAATAAGATTTACTTGATGTGACACGAGTGAATCCTTACCAGGAAATCACTATGTTGAAGTACTAAACAGAAGATTGATCGTCTAACTATGCGTGGCATGCAGGGGCCCTGCCTACTCCCACAAGCAGGACAGTCCAAAGGTCGTGACAAATTGTATGGACCGAACATCCATGGGACTGGAAATCCTGGTGGGTGCGATAAACCCTGCAATGCATACAAATATTGGAGTGTAACCATAATTGATAAACCGCCCTCATAAAAAATATGATCTGGATACTTCAAAATATAGAGACTAAATTGAGTGGACATACATTAACATAGACCGTTCTCAGGACTGACCACACACCAAAAGCGGCAGTACTAATAAACAATACAGGGTTCACAAACACAAATCAAGTACTCAACAATAGTACTTACTATAGACAAGCAAAATTGCACTAACTAAACTCTGCAGACTATTTCTTGCCACCGACCTACGGGATGAACCCCGCATAATTGACTAGGCCATGGACTTCGTGTGAGATGTCTACATGCACCATCACCATCTTGTCAACCTTGGAGAACCTAATAGAGTGGTCTTTCCACTCATAAACATGATGATGAAGACATGCCACATCAGATTTGTTGGGAAGCTTTACAAGAACTACACCATTCGTAATCGAAGGCACAACCAGGAAATTGTTGTGGTCAAGTACAGCCTCGAGAACACGCCTGACAACAATGCTATAGGAAAACACTAGTTCAGGACACGTGGCAACAAGGACACAGCAGCTGGATAGTTCAGCAGTAGAACTCATCATCCGGTCTTCCAGTTCACACGGCATGACTTTGAGAACTTCATCTCCACCACGGACCTGGTTCTAATTCAAACAAAAACCATATTTTATTACTACCTCCGTTCAGAAATATAAGATGATTTTTGATATTATACTCCATATATGACTAAATATATGCACAGAAATGAGTGCACAAAGACACTAGAACATGTCTTCAAAGGCATGAGAGCAGAGGGATTACATGCAATATCCCTAACACAAGTTACTGAGGCAAATATACCCTCTTAAAAGGTAGCATTGATATTCATAAAGTACTCCCTCTGTCCCAAAATTCTTGTCTTAGATTTGTCTAGATACAGATGTATCAAGTCACATTTTAGTATTAGATACATCCGTATCTAGACAAATCTGAGACAAGAAATTTGGGACAGAGGGAGTAGTTGAAAGTAGTCTATAAGAAATCAATGTCAACCTCTCGCATGTTTTGGTCAAAAGAGGAATTTAGAACCGTCATTTGGCACACTAAAATCACATGCAAGATCACCCAAAAAGTTGTACTACCAGTACTAGTACTATGTGTTAGATGAAAATACACGATCAAGATCGAGAAAAAGATCGTCAACAAGAGACATTACCTGGACTTTCTTAATGAGGGATCCTAGAGAGGGGGGCTTGGACAGGGCGATGGCTTTGAGCTTGTCTGCGGTAGTCTCGGCAGGGTGCATGCGCTTCTTCGTACCATGAGCCTCGACGGTTTTGGCCAGAGCCATAGACATCACATCGGCCGGTGCTCCGGCGTCCATCCAAGAGAGGAAGCTGAGAGAGAAGAGTGGAACGAGGAACGAGATGAGGGAGAAGCAAAGCGAGTGTGGGTTTTCTTCAAGAGAGGGAGCTGAGAGAGAAGAGTGAAATGATGGTTGCTTCGTCCATCCAACTTACTGCTAGAAAGGAGGGGGTTTTGTGATTTGACGGCTCATTGGGCATTACTGCGGCGGTTCGATCGGGGTAGTCTACCATCACTCTACTACCGAATAATTTAGTGCATGGCTGGTGGACCCAAGTGCTGGTTGTCCCACACGTCGGCGAAAGTGAGTAATTTAGTGCATGGCTGGAGGAGGACCCGCACGGTAGAGCGTGTCCACTGTTTTTCTGAAGAAAAAAAATGATTACAGCAAGCGTTTCCACTCTTACGACGGAGGAGTGCGAAACACGGCAGCCACTTGAAAATACACAGTGCTCCTACTACTAAGCATGTGCAGTGGTTCATACGTCAGTACTACATAATCTTTTTGCTAGTGTAGTAAGATATGACAATAACAAATGATGTTGTGCGCATGTCAACTATTCCTATATGTAACATAGTACCGCTTTTTCGACTGCCTAGTCGAGAATGAACGGTGAGATCAATGTTAACAGAACTAGGTCCACAACGCACAGAGAGTACGGTGCTACAGTACTCCACGAAACATGAACCATATGAAGCACGAATAGTGTTAGGCAGGGTGTATGAAGGGTGCACGGGATGGGAGCAAAAGTTCCCTTCTCGACCCACTTTTGGGTGTTCGGCAGAGTGCATGAAGGGTGCATGAGTCCACACTAGTAGGTTGACAAAAATACACGAAGAGGAAACAACTATATTGAGATGAGAATGCAACCAAACACACCCACACACTTTGTGCTACAGTGACTGATCTGCACCGTCTGAGTTTGATCCAACGGTCATATTGCGCCGAGACATGGACATGCCCATGCAGAGGGCGCCTAAACACCACCGAAGTCCCTCTACTTCTCGAGGCGCACAACGTTGGTGATGCAGGGTGCAACCGCCCGCTCCCGGTCGACGGGAGCCGGTGTCAGGCGCCTCACCTCGGACTCTGTGATTTGCTGCGCCGCCATGGCACCAGGTAGAAGCAATGGGGAGAGGAAGCAACGGGAGCGAAACGGCTGAAAGGCAATGCAATCTATGGAAGGCGGATGGAGCGGGGAATCTTTTGGTTTTCACCATCGTAAAACACCAGTCGACGACTTCTCACATTAGGGAGCAGTGGGTTTTTATAGGCAGAGTCACCGTGACTAATTGCTGCCGCGCCTGCTCCCATCAATCAAAAAATTAAAAATCCTGTTGCGCCTGCTCCCGTCAATCAAAAAATTAAAAATCCTGCCACACCCAAACACCAGAGCAACACCGCGGTGGATATTTAAATTTACCTTCCGGCAAGTAGATAAAAAAAGGGGTGAAAAAACACATGTGGCGGCGGCCTAGCTAATCGGTCGAACTAGCCCAACTAGCTAGCCACTGTGCTTCACTGATGTACTCGGCGGGAAAGGTGCTCTTTCGTGATTTGACGACTCATTTACTTGCTTCGGTGCTACGACCGAGGAGGACCCAGAAAACGCGCGGTAGGGCGTCCCACGTTAGGAAGAATATATGCGTGCACCACCTGGGAGTACCCCGAAACCACGCGGTAGGGTGTGCCACGTCTCGGCACGAAGGAAAAATGTGCATGCAAAAATATACTATATCAGACGTAGTACCTATGGTTCGACCTCGGGACCCAGCCAGTCGGTCGAAAACACCCCATTAGCCACACAGCTTCATCATGCAAACATGGCACGGAGGATAGATGTGGTTAGCTCCGTCTCGACCAGTCACAACGTCTCTTGTTCTAGGCGATTCTTCTATTTTCCAAGTTTTTTTAGTTGTAATAACACCACGGCAAGCTAGCGTCGCTCTTCGTGTGTGCCCATGCAAAGGTTAGATGATGGAGAGAAGAGAGATTGGGATCGCAGACCTAGGACCCACCAGTAAGTGAGACAACGGTCATGCACGTGTTGACGAGGCACTCACTCTACTCTACTCAATGCAAGTACTGCATAAAATCAAGTTATGGGACAAAGCCAACAACTGTTCATTTTTTCAGGCTATCGACTTATGCTTTGTAGTCCAGGTTGCGAGTTCGAATCTCGTCTTTCAGTTTTGTTAGTTTTAGGTCCAAATTTGATTAATGACAAGTGGGACCCCCATGTGTTGTTCCGATATTTCAGTGTAGGATGGTTTTTTTGAACAAACACTTTGCGCGGTTAGACAAGTAATGACACGAGTTACACGTATTTTGCAAGTTTACGAACAAAAATGACAGCGGCATAGAATATCACATCCACCCCGCAGCTTAGATACTATGGTGATACGAGTTTTTACACCGTTGGAAGTGAGATCCAATGGCTTGGTAGTAGTCTTTGTAATTATGCACAATCTCCAAACTCTCCCAAGGGTTTTTTTTGCAAATAAAACATTTAGGCCTCGTGTGTGCCACTGCATCTTCGATCCAACGGCTCCCCGGTGCTCATATTAGGTTCTCCCCGTAGCTTAATTACCCGCTATGGTGATATGAGCATCTAGGTCGTATGATCAGTGATCAGATGGCACATGCGTAGTACTTGTACTTTCTGCGCATTTCCCAAACTCTATTAGCCGTATATTGCAAAAACATTCAAACCTCCTACCGTGGGCCGTTAGATATCAGTGAACTCGTATCACCATAGAATCTACGGTGCGGGAGCACCTCATACTCTCCCGTGCGAGAAAACATAAGGTGCTATCGCAGCTTGGATGCTACAGTGATACGAGCTTGGAGGTCGTTTGATCTGAGGTCCAATGGCATCTGAGCTGTCTTTGTCCTTGTAAGAAGTGGCCGAACTCTTTTGGGGCTTTCTGCAAAAAACCATTCGAACCACCGAGGAGGTGTTGGGTCACAAATCCAACGCCTCCGAAGATCTTGTATCACCAAAGCATCTAAGGTGTGGTAGCACATGATATTCTTACATACAGGAGAATATGATGTCCTCCTTCATCTTAGATGCTACGGTGATACGAGCTTCGAGGTCGTTGGTTATGGGATCAAAGGGCATCTAAGTAGTTTTTGTACAAATTGTGTGCAATTCTCAAACTCATCAAGGTTTCCTGCAAAAATATTAAGACAAATCATGTGAGCTGCTATATCTCAGATCTACAAGCTCCAAGCAACTCGTATCGGCATATAGCATCTAAGGTATGGGGGCACATGATATTCTCCCGGGGAGGAGGGGTGGGGGTGCACAACCAATCGGTGGTTGGGAGGGTGGGGACAAATATAATCTAAACAACCCTAAACAGAGCTCTACAATTTTATCTAAGGTCGAGGGGTTGACCCCCTACAATCATACCTCCACCTAAACACAACATTTGCATGTACTATAGTACTAGACATAATATTCATGTTTTAGTTTCATGTTCATTTTAAATATTGAACTGAGGACCATGGATGTCTTACATTTTACTCCCTTCGTTCCTAAATATTAGTCTTTTTAGAGGCTTCAAATGGACTGGCACATACGGATGTATATAGACATATTTTAGAGTCTAGATTCACTCATTTTGTTCCATACGTAGTCACTTGTTGAACTCTCTAAAAGACTAATATTTAGGAATAGATGGAGTATTTTTGAATTCGTTTCATACATGCATGGTTTGGAAAAATAGATGCACTATACTTATTGGATTGTTGTTGTGTTCGTGCGTGTGTCTCTCTCTCTCTCTCTCTGTGTGTGTGTGGTCATATGCTTGATACATACAAAGTTTTCTCACCTCCATATTGTTCATCTTTTAAATTTGAATTTGCATTGGAAAACTTACTAGGGATACCATGAAATGTGAAATCCACATTGAGATCACTATATCACAAACTCACTCTAATTCAACAACTCGTCATAAATCAATTACCAAGTTGAGATTAGTATTTGCAAGGAAAATATGGGTATTGTAATACACATAGATTCGTTCGGCAATTTAAAAGGTTCATTTCGTATTATCGAATGGTAGGACCCAACGGCGTACCCGCCAGACCTTGGCTCGTGTTGATCCTAAAAAAATGGGCTCGTGTCCTTCAGTCGCGTGCGTGGTACGCACATTAGGCAACCCCAACCAGTCGAGCCTCAGTGTTTCAAGTCGAAATATCTGGCGGCCAGAATTCCAGCCCTAGGAAATTCCCCTCATGTCTCCGGTCCATAATGACTACCGATGAACAACGGAGGGATGCTTTAGTAACTAGACAACATTACCTACCGTGCCGAGCACGGTTCAATTCCCTCGGTCGCCGCTCGTCAAGGTTACCCGTCAACTGCATTGCCTAGTACTACTACTACTACACTAGGATGAGCACATAATTGAGCCCGTTTGTTCGTGCCTAGTACTTGAGTTAATATATCAAGCAATGCACTGGTACGAAGGGATTATCCTTTTACTCTGCATTTATAACTTGTCTGAAGTCTAACTAAGCAAAATGTTTGACCAAATCCTTTCTTAAGAAATACAACATGACAGATGTATGGCTTGAAAATTTATTGCATGATGCAGGTTATGATATTGTTTCGAATCCTGGATCTTAAATTTCAGAAAATCCAAAAGTGAGTATAAATTCTTGAAACTAAGCATGGTCACGTGATATGGTACAAATATTACTTCGTAAGTTTTTTCTTCAATTTGAGACAAGCTGCTTATGACAAGTTGCACAAATGAAGAGCCAAGGTATTTTGGAACAAAGACCTGTCACGTTAAGGCGAACGCTTTCACTATTGAAAACCGTGGGCGTTTATGTGCTGCCACGAGTCCCCGCTTCTCATCGGCAGGTGCCGTCCGAGCAAGCGTGTGAGTCGACAGGAGGCGTGCGAGCAGACCGCTGCGCCGGCTGTCAGGGAGGCGTGGGAGCAGATCGCTGTGCAGGCTCACCGGGAGGCGAGCCCTTTGACCAGGCTCTGCCAAGCACCATCGTCCCAACTGCTCCCACTTTTAATGCTGCCGGCGCTGCAGTTTAAAATCAACCCCGCACTACCCGGTATCACTACAATCCTCTCTCTTCCTCTCCGATTCTCCTGTCATCTACCTCCAACTAGCCTGACCTAAACGTCTGCCATGCCGCATCACGATGGTCCGCCCTTAGTGTTCCAGTTTCCCGAGGAAGACATCCAGCCAGAGTCTCAAGAACATAAGGCGCTTTGGGATGAGCTTGAACTGGCCTTGCGGGAAGACGCCGCGCCTGTCCCCGCTCCCATCGCCCCGACTGCGCTAGCGCCCATCCCCGTGCACCTGCCAGCGCATGCGCCTGCGCATGCACTAACGCGCATGCCCGTGCCGGTGCCCGTGCACCTGCCAGCGCATGCGCCTGCGCGTGCACCGACATGCACGCCCATGCCGGTGCCTGTGCACATGAATGTGTCCGCCGCGCCGTTGACAGCGCCTGTCCCCGCGCGGGTGCCAGTGCCCCCCTCAGCGGCATGGATGGCCGCCGTCGACCGCTTCCTTGCACCAACGCCAGTCGCCTCCTCCCGCCAGTTGACTCACTCCGAAGTCCAGAACATTTTGGCCTTCATTGAAGCTAGGCCAACGTCCAGGAGTACGCCAACAACGGCGCAAGACGCCGCCGTCACCGTCGGTCAGTGGCCTGACGACATACAGAGCACGGCAGAGGAGCCGCTTCCCACCGCGAGACGCCCCCGCCGCCGCCGCGTAATCTAAATTTGCCATGAAAAACATTCGGATTGCCATGCTTAAAATCCGAATGTTTACCATTTTCGTTTATTTTATATCGATCGTCGTATAATTTAAAGTCAGAGTTAGACTACGAAATGTATGGTTTGATGGATTGAATGTTCTGCTAGAGCCGTATCAAATTAAATATAAAACGTCATCAAGCCACATGTATTCCTTGTCATCCAACAACCTAGACTGCTTCAATGTCGAGCACTCAACACGTAGCGTGCAGTTAATTTCATGCCAAAAATAGTGCTAATCACATGACAACACGCAAATAATATCCTAGTAGTTAATATCTGCATGCACTTAATATACTTACAAATTAACGTGCATTGCACGTACACACTGACTAGTGCTGCTAGTACATGAAACTGGTGCCGTGACTTGTGAATGCGTCCAGATATGGTCAACGGCAACATCGCCCGCGAGTTCTTCCTGTTTGCCCGTGCGTCTAAACGCAGAAGGGGAGGAGAGAGAGAGAGCACACATGGAACTCACCAGTAAGTGAAGGCGAATAGTACTAAAAATAATATTACATGTTATCCATTAATTAGGTTGTGGTAATATAAAAACATTATGTGAACAAAGGGGGTACAACAAACATTGCTATTCTACGTATGTTGCCTATTGACGTGCGGCTTGAAGGCCCGGTCGCATGTTTGATCCTCGTCCTTTATTTTTTAATTTGTATATGGGTCCAAATTTGTTTCATGACATGTGGGCCCCTCGGTGTGTAGTTTGTAGCACTTTAATTTGTGGGTCAAAATTTGTTCCGTTCCAAGTGGACTATCGGTGTGTAGTTTTGTAGCTTATTTATAATAATTAAAGAGAACAACATAGTTTTTTCAATAATACCATGGTGCGACGTTGAAGGCGAGAAAGGACGTGTGAGAGAGCAATGACCGAGCCAGAGGGAAATCAACTAGGGGAGTTTCCTGGGTTGCAACGGTGTTTGGAGTAGTTGTGGGCCGAATGCTACGAAAATATAATCTAAACCGACCGGAACAAATGCCTATACAAATTAATCCAAGGTTGGAGTGCCCCTCGCAATGTAAATAGCTACGGCTTTGTGAGGGATGGAGAGGTAGTAGCTTCAACGCGTGGAAGAATGGTGTGAGAAAGCGTCGTCAATCGAGAGACATATAGATAGAGAGACAAAGTGAGTGTGGTCCGACATTCATTGAACAAATATATATGCTCTAGAGAGATATTGTCCGATTGAGCTTTTTGGCAAGGGTGAGGGTTGTAAGATAGAGCTTGAGAGATGATCCAGTCACAGACATGTAGATATATTTTGTGCGTGGGAGGAAGCGAGGTTAACCGATCACATAGGGTCGCCGTGCGATCGAAAGAGTGAGACGGGTTGGAGAGAGTTACCTAGATAGACGATGTGCGTGAGAGAGTATACAATGTGAATAGGTCGAATTGGGCTCAAACATGGTGAAATATCGTTTTTGTCCGAGAAAGAGCGAGGTCAATCAAGACATACGGAGAGAGAGAGAGAGAGAGAGAGAGAGATTGAGTGAGCGTGGCCCACCATGAGGTCGAAAGAGTGGCGGCGGCTTGGATGGACTGACCACGATAGACAATCTGCGTGAGAGAGTATAGAGTGTGTCAATCGAGGCCCCAATAGGGAGATATATCATTTGTGTGTGAAAGAAAATGAGGTTAAACGAGACTCAGATAAAGAGAGCGAGATTGAGCGAATGTGGCCCGCCGTGCGGAAGAAAGAGTGGGACAGTCTCGAGAGAGTGACCTAGATATACAACGTGTGTGCGTGCACACGAGAGGTTGGGGGGAGGGCTAGATAGGCAATGCATGTATTTAGCGCGAGAGGGTGAGAGGGAGAGGGGGGGAGAGAGCTCGGCATGGGGTGCATTGGCGGGTGTGTGAGGTAAATACATTTGGTAACAGAGTGGAAAAGGGAGTTGTGTAGTTGAGAGACTTAGAGATCGAAACATGGAGAGAAAGAATGAACGTGTGTTGGAAACCGATAGCTTCCTAAGGTGGTTAGGAGAGGAAGATTGACCGATACAGGAAGTATGTAGCGTTTGTGCGGGGGGAGGGGGGGCTAAAAACAACATTTGAATGTACATAGTACGAGACTTAATATCGATGTTTCAATTTGGTGTACATTGTAAGATTTGAACCGAGGACCAGGCATACGGGTAATTAATTCGAATTCGTGCCATACTAAGTTTCGAAAAGTTGACATTGACTCAGTTTGTTGTGCTATTTTGTAGGTCATATGTTTGAATCCATCCAAAAGTTTTCTCACTACCATGGTGTTCATCATATACATATGAATTTGTATTAAAAACGTAGCGTGGATAAAGTGAAATGCGAAATCCACATTAGAATTGGAGATCGCTACATGACACACACTCTAATTCAAATAACTAACTACGTGACACACACGCTAATTCAAATAACTAATTATGTGACACACACTCTAATCCACATTAGCATGGGTACCATTTCGATTTTTTTTCAAATAACTCCTCATTAATTAATTTATAGTACTCCCTCTATTCACTTTTATAAGACCTTGAAGACATTTCAGACAATGTGCAAAACAGTTCATTTTAAGTTGTCTAAAACGACTTACAAAAGTGAACGGATGGAGTATCTCGTTTCGAATGACTAATTATTGCAAGGAAAACATGGGCATGGTAACACATACAGATTCGTTTGGAAATGGAAGAAGATTCGTTTGCATTCTCAAATGTAGGCGCCCCAGGAAGACCAGGGTCGTGTCAGGGTGGATGCTGCTTCGGTGCCTTAAAGGCAACTGCCTTTGGGTCACTGACATGTGGGCCAGCCACCTGTTGGGCCCACATGTCATGGACACAAAGGTAGGTGCCTTAAGGCAGCGAAGCATAGTCCGAAACATGGAAGCGCGAACTTATATTGTCGTCGTCCTTTTTTTGGGGGGGAGGGGGGTGGGTGGCTGGGTGCTACGCGTCCGTCCGACACACGCGACCACCCCGACAGGACTATGCTTCGGCGCCACGACGACAATATAAGTTCGCGCTTCGATGTTTCGGATTGAAATATCTGGCGGCCCCAATTCCAGCCCTGCAAAATCTCTCTTCTCCACCGTCCCCTTCTGCGCCCAAATTGCTCAAATCCCTAATTCGCCGCCAACCCTCGAATCACCCCTCGTCTCATCTCTTTCCCCACCGTTCCCCACCTTTGTGTCGGACGACGACGACGAAGACGACGGTCGCACTTCACCACCGCACCGGAGCTACCTCATCTACGCCCTCGTCCACCGCACCGGGTGGTCCACCGACAACGTCGGCCGCCGCAACCGACGTGCCTCACAGACACCGAGTTCCACTGCATCAGGTGCGCTTCACCGACGTCGTCTCGCAGCTCACCGAGGCTACTTCACCGAGCACATCGTCGCACCTCCACCCCCCGAGGCCGTTGGGGCTTCACCAATGGTCTCGTCCACCGCATCGTAGCGCTCCGCTGCCACTCAAGATCTGCATCCGTGCGTGGCCAGCCAATGCCAGCACATCACCCTCAACGGCTCTGAAGTGACCCGCACTCTAGCTAGGCGAGCATGCCCAAACGTCGGCCTGAACTAGGTATCCACACATCACTCCCTTGTGCACTGTTCCAACGATGTTTGGATATCCTTTCACTGCTCTCTTAGCTTACACGCCTATGCAACACTGACTTTAACTCTCATTTCTTCTGGAGATATAATCTGAAACAAGCAAATCCATTTTTTAGCGAAGCATGACAATGCTACGGGATCTGGTACACATCCTGCACACCCGTATAACCTTGTAAGTATCTGTCCTCCGGTACAACATCAAGGTCGATTCCTCTTATTTGATCAACCATTCGCCGTGTCAAAATGCAGAGGTGGATGCAAGGAGCACAAGGCCTGCACATCCAAGCAAGTGGTAACATGGACTTGTACATGGAACATCCCAAGCGCAAGAAGAGCTGCAGTGAGCCTTTACAACGAGCTAGCGTAAGTCCCTGCATTTCATTTAATTCGTATTGGCATTTGTGTATGATTTGTGTGCAGTGGCTGATCCACGAATTCAAGTTACCAGGGGTGAGCATTTAACTTAAAAAATACGAAGGCACTTGCACTCCGGAAATCAACATAACTTGAGAAATGTGAAGCTACATGCACTTTGAAAACCAGCTAATGATCCAAAGTAGTTCAGATTATAAACACTAAATGATGCAAGCACCAAAAAACACAAAATGCAACATGGTGTACAAGGACTGCAAACATGGTCTGTACCTGCTTGAATTATTCGTTCTCTAGCTGAAAATATCGAAGTGTAATTGCACGTATAACCAGTGCGCAAACTGCATATCAATATATCTATCCTGCACAAGTATGCTAAAGTTTCAAACAACAGATTAGAAAAGTATTTATGCTATGTTGTCATGATATGGGGACTTTCTGGTAGATGGCCTCGACGTTTCCTCAAGCTATGAAAATGCACTATAATTTGCTTGTCATCAATGCCTGCAAATCTCTGTCTCTCTCAACATAGTAGATCATCATTAGATACTAAATCCTTCAATGAGCTTGCAAAATGCTTGCATTAGATCCCTCATTAGACACTATATGTTCATCACCAGGAGCATGTAAAATGTTTACATCAAATCCTTCATTAGCAGTCCATTCATTAGACACTTCAGGCTCAAGAACAACATGAGCTTGTATGTTTGCACCAGAAACTTGATTAGATACATTAGATTCAGTCAGTTTAGTATTGATTGGGGGAGTTATAAAATAAGTAGAAATTGGTTTCATTTTCTCATAGATTCCCTACATACAAGCAGTTTTACAACACCGTCAGGTTTAACTATTGGCCAGAAATTGAAGAGTTGAATTAGATATAATCAAGGATGTGATGTACCTGCTCGTTGCGCATGCTACTCTTGCAAGTTGGGACTGTCCGTCTGCGCAAGCTCGATGCCATGCTCGTACTGCCACCACTGCCTCCCACGCAGGCTACACCCAGGGTTGGATCTTCATCTTCTTGTCCTTTCGTTCGCTTGACCGCCCTCCAACGAGGGCGCGAGGAAGTGCTGTGTTGGTCTGTCCAGCGGCGACTAGGTTAGGAGCGAACCAGACTGGAGGCTGGAGCGAATGAATTGGGATTTTTCCCGCTGTCGATCGATATAGGAGGCGCTCGTTTGGGCCGCGAGCCTGCTATAGGGCCTGCCTTGCACTTATGTTATTGGCCCATCCAAATTGAAACATTTTTCTTCATTTCTTACATTGCCTGCTCGTGCGTTGGGACGAACAAAACTAGCGTGGGCCAACCTGGACGACTCAAACTAGGTGCACACCTTCCAGCCACCTGAGGCGGCCGCCCATACCAGCCCCTATGGTGGCGTTGCCCCTTTTTGCGTGTATGATTGGATAGTGAAAAATATTCTAGTGGCGCTTTTGATTTACCCACAGAATGGTTGAATTGGTTGTTTCTATGAACTGAGTTCGCCAATAATGTGAAGGATGCCAGTCTTTTCATCTATTGTAGATTGCTTAGATCTCGATATGCGAAAAGTAATCGCATGAAATATACAGTAAAAGCCAGTGTGATGTGTTTGGCTACAACTAGTCTGACTACACGTCCTCATATAAAATATCAAGGACGCACCATCTTACCAGATTAACCATTCGACTTACCCATGCAGTGTAGGAAGAAAGAAGTATTGGGACTGTGAATCCAAGTAATTGATGCCATGGAATCCTTCGTACAACCTTGTAAGCGAAAAAAGAAGTTGCAGTGTGCCTGTACAAAGAACTAGCGTAAGTTCAGTTACCTGCTTCTCGGAATTTTAGTTAGCCACTTATTGCAAAATTGTTCAATTACGTTGCTTGGATTAATTTAGTTTGCTACTGATTACATAATGGCACAGCCTATTAATCATATTGTAGACTGCGCCTATCTATGTGTTTGATACTTACTGTCAAGAATTACCTGTTTGCCTTAACTTAAATATCTACTTGTTTGTTTAACTGCTTTGTTGCTGCAACAGCGGGTTACAATGATGTTAATAACTACTTTTCAGCATCCAATTGAAACTCTTTAATTCCTTGTTTGTTTAACTGGTTTGCTGTTATAACTCCCATTTGAGATGTTTTGCTAACTTCAACTTTTTTGAATCCAATCGGAACTTTAATGGCAAAACATGTTAGCCCAAGATCAAAGAGCAAGGTCCCCATGGACGTTGCATCATCCCACAGCAGTGGCACCGGCCCAATCGTGCATTATGAATTGCCAATTGTTGATGCTCTAGAGGCTAAACTAGTGGTAGAAAGAGATTCTGCTTCTGCACTTAGAGATGAAGTTGACATGTTGAGGAAGCAAACATCACAATCACAAGTAGTACTCAAGACAATCATTAAATATTTGGTGGATTTCAAAACGAAGCAAGCTGAGACTGACCAGATTGTTAAGGTCCTGAAGGAAAAAAGGAAATTAAATTCCTACTTGTTAAATCATAGGTGAAATGTTCTTTCCATAGTTGAATAACCTTTGTGTTGTCTGTTCATGTAAACAATCAAACCATTTGTTTTAGAGATCATGTAATAATTGTTTTTTTGTTTTTTGGTTTGTAATTTTATTTGAGCACAAGTCTGTATTAGTTGATAAGACTCGGAGACATTTCTTTTGGATTACTATGCCAGACCTACAAATATGCCAATCGGGCTGAATGTGCATTCAGCAATAGTAGTAGTATAGATGGACCATAAGTGACACGCATCGGAAAGGGCCAAGATGCTAGCTAAAAAAAGGATGTTGTTGTAGCCAAAAAAAGTACAGCGGCCTGGCTTATGTATGTTAGTTGATATTATTGATCCATATACTCTGTAAGTGTTTATATGTCTGTTAGTTCTGTACATTCTTGGTTGATTGACTCGGTATTTGAATCTTGATACATCGCTTGTGTACATATCTAAATGGGAGTACACATTATGCTGCGTGTGACATTTTAGTTGGAAATGAAGTGTTCCAAATATTCAAATTCACCTTAAACCGGATTCTAGTTTCTGAATTTGAGTATCGGCATTTGTAAACCATATTCATATATGACAGTGGAATACATCTTTGTCATCCTTTTGAAGATATATAAAAACACATAGAATGATTTATAAAGATTCATATAGGAATACAAAATGGATTCGAATTTAGTTGCCATGGTAAACATGGATGCTTATTGTCCCAAAATTCGAAAGAAGCAGCAAAATGTCCATTCCTACGTCGGCTGCCCGAAGCCAAGTGTTTGGGAGATGGAAATTACTGTCTACCCATTACACAGATAATCCATCGGCCCGATTTCCACTGCTCTAAATAGGGGTAGGTTAGTAACTTCAATTAGACGTGACACGACCGCCTCTGAGCCCATTCCGACATGGTGGGCGTCAAACATGGGCAGCAAAACTCATTTGATTCAAGCTCGTCCGAAAGACCTCTGTTTCTCCCTCCATTCCCCATTCATACACGGTGGGCGGCAAAACAAACTCGACTCGGCCGAAATCGATGTAGGCAAATATTTTCAATAGGGGCAGGTTTGTAACTTCACTCAGACGTGACACAACCGCCCTACCTGTCAGCCCCGTTCATACACCGTGGGTGCCAACCATGGGCGCCAACCACCCTCTCCTCGCTCGAAATCACTCTGGGCAAATATTGGCGAGATGCGAGATTACCGTCCTATCCCCAACCGATGAGACGTCCAAATTTTAAACGGGGGCTAACTTCGTAACTTTCCCATATTTCAGACAGGCGCGTCCTAAAAACATGGTTCCCCGTAGCTCTCCCTTCATTTTCCCATTCATACACCGTCCGCGCTAGAACACCCCATCCCCACACGAGCCTCCATCCGCCACCCCATCCATCGCTACCGTCCTCCACCACATCCATCGCCACCGTCCTCCACCATGCCGGAGCGCCTACCAAGACTGCGTCGTCCACTGCTAGAGATGGACGTTTCTCATCCACGGCGACGGACCAATAGCCTTGCATCGCGTCCTCTCGCTTCATCGGCGTCGTCGTCCTCTTTGCCGGGGCCGCTCACACGACCTTCTCTTCCACCACAACGGGAATTATCCCCTGATGCACCCGTCTACCGTTGGAGATCTGCTTCAACGCCACCGATAGCCATCGCACCCCCGATGCCTACACGGCGCCGCAAGAGAGGTGGTACTTCATATCTCCTCAAATTTTTTATCTCAACCAGAAAATAGATCTTAACTTGGTTACTCTACTTTCTTTTCAGCTCTTAGAATTTAGTTCTTAGTTCGAAGCAAACAATGGATGCTAAATATCATTTCTCCAGTTTGCAGCTTCAAATCTGCCATGGCACAGCCATAATACGATTTAATTGATCATGCTTAGGGTTTAATTGATCATGTTGGTTCCGTGGTGGTCTCTTTAATAGAAATCGGAGGGGAAACCCTCTTTTGCTAAAAAATATGCTTAGAGTTTCCCCCTTTTATGATCACTATACGATCAGAATACGTGCTTCGTGTCATAATAACACTGCTCCACCCATCAAGCTAAACAAGCTTAGTTGTTCAAATACGAATCTGATATTATTAAAACAGAGTTGTTTAATTGGTCAGCTAAATGTTCCTAAATTAGTTTTGAAAATGCATGTTCGCCGCTCGGGTGTGTATCTCTACAGGGTGTCCACGGTGGGCCGGCCCACGCTGGGATTTTGGGTCGTCCCAGGCCCCGATTCCCCTCTGTTCTGCTGCGCGCTTCCGATCTCTACTCGCCCCCAGCCGCCTGCCTCGCCAGCGACTTGCTGTCCCTGGACGGCATGACTCTAGGAGGAGACGCCAGACTAACAGGAGGCCAGGAGCCGCTCGCCCAACAGCGTCACCGCTGCCCGGGCGCGCCGCCGTAACTACCTTCCTAGTCCGTTCAGGGCTCAAGCATGCAGCACCCACCAAGCCAACCCGATTTATCCTGAGATACGTCCTCAACACTCAGTAGCCACTCCTCATCACCATTTTCTAATTGATTCATTACTCATTAGGCAGGACTGTCATTAGGGTTTGTTGTGTGCTTAGTGCTACCTACACTTAATGGTTCAGATGTATTTCGGTAATCTTTAGTACCTCTAAAGTTCACAGGGTTTTCAAAATTCTGGCCCTCGGAACAGAAACTAGTCATTTTGGATTGTTGGTCGTTGTGACATTGACCCAGATTACTACTGCAAGCCAGGTTTGTTGACAATTCTACTTGTCTTTCTTACTCATTCGATATAATATCCAATTATTCACGTCGATTAGTTGCAAACAATAAGTGCTAGACAAACTTCTTCATTCAGATTTTGGACGGTCTCTTACTGCAGTTACAATTCTGCATACTTGTCCTAGTAAGCTCACAAGTAAATAATTGATTCACTACATCTATGCTTGCCTTGTCATATTTGTTGTCAATATTCTTTTAGGGTGGACCACCCTATTCCTAAATACTGGAACCATAGACATGAGTGAATAGTATTTCTCTATGTGATCTCTTCCATCATGTGTGGGTAACAAACACTGCATTGTATAGAAAGAAAGTGTCATTTCCAGCTTTTACATAGGTTTCGATCTTTTACATGGAATACAATCTCCCTACTTGCTTTGTGTCGCACTACCAACACTCCACCCTTGAAACTAAACATTACGCCACTCATAATTGCTTAGTTTATTTGTTCAAATACAAATTTCATATGATTCTAATGTTCCTACTTCAGTTTTGAAATGTGTGCCTGCCTTTTATGGAGACATAAGGGGTTTGTATTTCTGTGTGTGGTTTGGTCAGCACGGTTGGGGAGGTGAACTTTGCATATGCAGGGGTTTATAGGGAGACACTCTTCGAGTTGAATCCGCAATGCATTCCATAGATAATCTGACTACTTTTTATGTTTTCATGAATCTTAGATTCTGAACAGCATCATAATGATTATGAGCTTGCGTGCATGAAAAGAATAAAGCAGAACAATGACATGGCTGTCAAACTTGGCATTAAGGAACTGAAATCAAGTCTGGATGCAATGCAATGCAAACGCTCTCCACCTATAGAATCATGCTCAGAATATGATCCTAACAGTGATTCTGAGCTAGAGGGAGACCCAAGTCAATGTAGCTCCCTAGTGGAGGAGTCAGAGGAAGATGCCCTATCTTATTCACCCATCAAGGTACTTGCTCTAACTTTCCAAGGTTACATTGCTCGCACATATCTTGCAACTGATGCTTTGCATTGCTTCTACTTTGTTGAACTGCCATTAGCTTAGTTTACACATCGTGTATGTGAATACGCCCTGCCTATCCATTTTCAGTACATATTCCATCTGTCATCATATCATATTTATCCATTCAAATGTTGTTCTTGTGTATCAGACGTTCAAAAGGAAGAGGGCAATTGCTGATCGTGGAGGAGCACAAGCAAAGTATTTGGAAAAGGTAGTGGCATCTGATAAATCAAATAGCCCATTAGGTGTAGTTGCAATATCACCTGACCCACAAAATACCCCAACTCTAGCAGACTCTAGCCCTACTACATTGGTCATTTCTAATGCCCCAACTCAGCAGACACCAACTGCAGCAAACAGTATGATTATGCCAGTTGACATAGCACCAGCTGTACGACGCAAAACCCCCATTCTAGCAAAGAGTACACCAAATCCAGTTGCCAAATCCTTTTTCGAACCAGAGAGAGCCCCAATTGCAGCAAATAGGTCCCCTGTTCCATTTCTTCCCAGTTTAGAAGACGAAGCTTATGTTGTTGTCAGGAACTTTGTGCACATCTTTCCTTCATGGAAAGATTATACTGCAGACACAGAACAATTTCCAGTCTTCCTCCGCAACTTACGTGTAAGTAATGTACTAATGTTATTCATGGTCATTACTGCATATGTTTCTGCTGACAGAAGACACAAGATTTCATTCTTTTAAATAGGCGAGGAGCAAACTAGATTGTGATGACGAGCAAGGGTTGGTTGCGCTTTTCAAGCACACGTTGGTGAAGTATCATTCCTACCTGAGGTAAGCGCACTTCGATGGAAAGCCTCTGAACGAAATTTCTGTAAAGTCTCCGGTGCTAAATTTATCCGACGGTGACTGGAATAATCTTGTTACACATTGGTCTCGGCTGCAGCGTAAGGTACTGTCTATGATATCACATCACAATTTGAACTACATTTCTGCATTTGCCTTAATGTCTCACTTGTACGAAAACTGTTAGCAGAAGAACATTCGTTCTCAAGGGACCACAGAATCTCGCAACAATACTGCACACTGCATTGCTCTTGTGAGTACCTCTTGCCCTGTATGACCATACTTACTTTAATAGTTGTTTAATTATGTAGCATCACTGCACATGTTAGCCTCGTAATCGTCCATTTGGTGGACATTATAAGATCCGTATGGACTCTTACATAAATTTAGAATCAACCCAATGCTTTTGAAGAGGTTTAGCTCTGCAGTCCTCTTGCAAGGACTGAACGTGGTCTATCACTGTACTTACATTAACAGCAACTCCCTCCGTCCCATAATATAAGAACAATTTGTACAGTACACCAGTGTTCAAAACACTCTTGTATTATGGGAAGAGGGATTGGTTCATTTTGTAGCATTTTGCATCTTATCTCCCTCGCCCACAATTTACTAAAAAAGATCAGATCTATATTTAATCTTACCAACAAGTAGAATACACAGACAATGCCAGTGTAGAAGTGTAGCCCATTGCTCTTGTCAGTACATTTTGTCCTATAACGCTTGTACTTCCAGGGATTAGTAGTTGATTATGTAGCATCAATCTGCATCTTATCTTCATTATCCTCTATCCCTTCCAGTATTATCATATCTATAATTACTCTCTACAAAATGTAGAGTACATGCAATGCTTATGAAGAAGATTCTGTGCTGAAATTCTTGAGTTATCCTTCCCTTGACATGGAGAAGGGCATTATAAAGCCGGTGTTAACTGTTAATGTAAGTCAGTCCTTCTAAAGCCTTTATCCTCAACTGTTGTTTAATTTGCTCATACTCCCTATCGTTTACTGCTGTTTAGTTTGTTGTTTCTACCAAAATGCATGTTCTTAAGAACCGTATGTTCTAAGTTTTACTTGTAAAACCAAATTCCTTATTCATACCATGTACATTACTTAATACTCCCTATATGTATGCTTGTTTTTGTGGATCTATAATCCAGTGTGTGGTGAAGCAACCCACGTTTGCACCTTGTCATCTCCTGTTTTATCTTACTGATGTGGCTGATGATATGAACAACATGCCATGCACATTATCCAAAATAGATACAATGATTTTCTTTGCCCTTCACCTATGCTTGTTATGTTGACATGGTAATCCAGTAGTGTGGTGAAGCTCCCCGCATTATGAACAATGCCAAATTATGCTATTGATATTTTGAACTTACTCTTTATTTTCTAATTTGAAATTGGATAGAATTGACAGAACGGTTATCATCTTTGTTTATACACGTGCAAAACCTGTCATCTCTCTGCTTTGTTTCAGGGTGATATGCCCGATGGCATGCACAAGTCTGCTGAAGGCTGTGAGACAAACCCAACATATATTGCAGCAAAGAAGGCAAAACATGTTCAAGATAGTGAGACAACCCCAAAGTCTTGTCTTGATGCAGTGTTCAAGTTACTTGAGACTAACAGTCAGACAAGCTCACAGAATTCGTTATCTGAATCAGTTCGACTTCTTCAGTCCCAAGTTCTAGTAGAAAGGCATTTTGCAACTCAACTTCGACTTGAAGTCCTATCTCTAAGAAAGATTGCGGAGAACACCAATGAGAAGCTCATCGCTAAACAACTACACCTAGAAGCTATGACCGACATGCTAGGCCGGTCTCACAGCCTTGCTCAGCAGCTTGCGCAACAGTTCCCTCGCAAGGCTAACCTTTCTTGAACTGTCTTGGAAGTGGTCTCGGTTCAGTATTATTTTGTTACGCTACAATGGTGCCCAGTTTTTGTAATCTGCTTCTTCGTTGCGCTTTATGATCACTGGTGGCGAACTTCGATGCCTAGTGGATGTAATATACCGTAAATCCTTTATTGTATAGTGTAGTTTTATTCTTAGTTACTATGCCATAATTTCTTTATTGTATAGAGTAGGTTTGTTCTTAATTCCTACTAGTTACTGCCATCATTCGCTATCTAAAAAAAATCAGATGTAGTTGACCGGACCGAAACATTCGACTCTAACGGGCCAGGTTTTAGCGGGCCACAATTGGGCCGGCCTGCGTCTTTCTTGGGCCCGAATGATTGGGGCCTTCACACATTGCGCCAGGCCGGAATTTCCAATTCGCCGCTTACTGCGGCAAGTAGTCGCCGCTTCGCACAGGCGTAGCTCACCCTGGGCCGGCCCATTTAACTGGTTTCGCTTCGCGAGATTAAAAACCAGCAACAAAAAATGGTCGCGCCAGGGATCGAACTAATGACCTCTTGTAGAAGTACACATCGCGGTAGCCATCGCGACTGACTCATGTATGTGAAAGAATAAAAAAGCTAAATCTAAAGAAACTAAAAGCAATGACAAAACTTAAAACCTTCTACTGGTTCTTTCTGGTTTTCTTCACAGTCTTATTCTGTTATTTCTTTTTTCCCATTTTCTTTGTTTTTTCTTTTTTAATATGGTTTCCAAATACTTCGAATATGGTTTAGAATTTTAAAAAATGTTCTTGTCAAAATTTGTTCATATTCCTGAAATAGTGTTCACATTTTCAAATTCTTGTTCACAATTTTGAAAACTGCTCCTGATTTTTTTGGTTTTCCTTCTATTTCTTTTCTTTTTTCTCTTTTCTTCAAAAGAAAATCAAAAATATTCAAAATTTGTTCGTATTTTTTAAAAAAATCATTTTTCGAAATATGCTCTCAAAATTCAAAAATTGTTCGCATTACACAAAAAAGTTCAAAACTTTCGAAATGCAGAAAATGTACCAGATTTCATAAGATGTTCACGTTTTCATAAAATATTCATGCTTCCAAATTTGTTCGGGATTTTTCAAACTTTGTTCTCAAGATTCAAAAACTGTTCATGCTTTAAAAAATTATCCGCGCTTCCAAATTTGTTCATAATTTTTCAAAATTGTTCTCAAGATTCAAAAAATGTTTGTGCTTTAAAAAATTGTTCACGCTTCCAAATTTGTTCTCCGTTTCAAAATTTGTTCTCTAGAGTAAAAACATGTTTGTGCTTTAAAGAAATGTCACAAATTCGAAAAATGTTTGGGAAACTCAAATTTTGTTCGTTTTTAGAAAATTTGTTTGTGTAATTTTACGTTCAAAAAGTTGTTCACTACAGTAACTAATTCCGGTTCAAAAATGTGTTTGCGTAATCGTACGTTCAAAAAAGTTTGTGCTTTTGAAAAACTGTTCCCATTATCAAATTTTTGTTCTCAAGATTCTATAAATGTTTGGGTTTTCAGAAAATGTTCAGAAAGTTTTAAACAAATCTGTCAAAAAATGTTCACGTCTTTTGTTTTATTTTTTGAAATTTGAAAATATGTCCGAGTTGTTAAAAAAGTCATCGTATTTTGAAACATTGCTCGTTTGTTAAAAAATCACAATTTCAAAGGAAAGTTTGAAAAAATTCAAAAAACTGTCCAGATTCTTCATTTGTATTAGTTCTTATACTAGCACGCTTCAGGATTTAACAACCAACACTTTATAGGTCTAGTGGTTAGGTCCTCTAGAATGCATCTTGGAGGTCCAGATGTCGAATCTTGTCTGAAGCGCGCTTACATTTTTTATCATTAACATCGCAGCCTTACTGTACAAGCAAACAGGCACGCCCACTATTGGGCCGGCCCAGTCAGGATTTCCGTGCGTGCGTTATGCAGTTGTTTGACGCAGAATGCGTCCAATAGGAGCACTCCAAACTTACACCGACCTATATTTTAGTTGGGCCTTTTGTCGACCCAGCGCTTAGTTTGGCCCAGGTAGCGTTGGGCCATTAACAGGCTGAATATTGTACTGGTCTGTTACGTCTGAGATGAAACCACGGGCCTTTAGCAGGCCAAAATGCATGTTGGGCCTCAATTTTCACTAGTCGTCGACGGGCCTTCAGCAGGCTGAAATGTAGACCAGGCCGTTTTGGGCCCAGTTAGCTCACGGGCCGTTACTAGGCCGAAACATATCTCGGGCCTTAGTTGGCCCACTGATATCATGGGCCTTTAAGAGGCCGAAAGCTTAGCACAGGCATCAACGGGCAGAATTACGCGACAGGCCTTTAACAGTCCCAAAGTCATGTTGGCCTTAACTGTTGCCACCTTTAGCACGGGCCATTAGTGGGCCTGATGTCCCGTCGGACCATATATGGCCCATGGGCAGCACGGTCCATTCCCAGGCCGAAAGTCACACTAGGCTGAAATGGGCCCATGTCTACATCAGGCCTCTAACAGGCCGAAAGTCACTGGGCTGTAGTTGGGCCCAAATATTCGGCGAACAATTAACGGGCCAGATCTGGCTTCGGGCCGCAAATGGGCCCAAATATTGGGCGGACAATTAATGTGCCAGATCTGGCTTCAGGCCGTAAATGGGCCCAAATATTGGGCGAACAATTAACAGGCCAGATCTGGCTTCGGGCCGTAAATGGGCCTTTATTAAGCAGGCCGTTATTGGGCTGGCCCACTAGTACCTGATTAAGTTCTACGGGCCTTTGACTGGGCCGACCTTTTTAACCTATATGGGCCTCTGTTGGGCCCAGCCACGTGTCGACGTATCATAGGCAGGTCTGCTCCAATGGACGGGCGACATCTGGCCCACTGACGAGTTGACAGGTGTTCCCTTCAGCCAATCAGAATTTTACACGTGGAAATTTCCCATTGGTTAGGGCTGTTAACGGGTTATCGGATCCAAAATCCGACCCGATAGCTTAACGGCATTCTGTTACGGTGGATGCCACGTGTCGGTCACCCTTGACGAA
Source organism: Triticum aestivum (assembly GCF_018294505.1). NCBI lineage: Eukaryota > Viridiplantae > Streptophyta > Magnoliopsida > Poales > Poaceae > Triticum > Triticum aestivum. The sequence continues at coordinate 217,360,943 of NC_057809.1, forward strand.
AGCACTTCTGTGACCCGCGATTTATCGTCATGAAAGTGGACACTTCCGTGATGATAATTTTGGTAATGTCATGGAACACTTCTACGATAGCACAGGTATGACTATCTTGATTGTCATAAAATCGTCATGGATGTACATGCATGACAAAAAACGCGACCTACTGTGACAAACATGTATCATCACGGAAGTGTATTTTTTTGTAGTGTTAGCTTTGGGTTCAATCTTGCGGTGTCCTTTCCCAGTGACAGTAGGGGCATCAAGGCACGTATTATAACAAGATGGGGTTTACATCATATTGCATGAGTTTATCCCTCTACATCATGTCATCTTGCTTAAGGCGTTACTCTGTTTTCATGAACTTAATACTCTAGATGCATGCTGGATAGCGGTCGATGAGTGGAGTAATAGTAGTAGATGCAGGCAGGAGTCGGTCTACTTGTCCCGGGCGTGATGCCTATATACATGATCATGCCTAGATATTCTCATAACTATGCTCAATTCTGTCAATTGCTCAACCGTGATTTGTTCACCCACCGTAGAATACTTATGCTCTTGAGAGAAGCCACTAGTGAAACCTATGGTCCCCGGGTCTATCTTCATCATATTAATCTTCCAATGCTTAGTTATTTACTTTGCCTTTTATTTTACTTTGCATCTTTATCATAAAAATACCAAAAATATTATCTTATCATATCTATCAGATCTCGCTCTCATAAGTGGCCGTGTAGGGATTGACAACCCCTTATCGTATTGGTTGCGAGGATTTATTTGTTTTATGCAGGTACGACGGACTCGCGCGTAGCCTCCTACTGGATTGATACCTTGGTTCTCAAAAACTGAGGGAAATACTTACGCTACTCTACTGCATCATCCCTTCCGCTTCGGAGGGCGTGCTTCGCTCTTTAAGGTTTCTCGTCTTAAAAAATGGTCTTTTAAGTTTCCTGTATCCTCTAAAGAAGTTGGTTTCTCGATCATCAAAGATGGAAATGTTTCCCTCCCTCTGATCAATATCAATTTCTTTCTCTGGGGTAATGGGGGTCCTAATTCTAGTTGGGAGCTCTATCAATATTTACAAGAAAAAGAAGATGAGTGGACTCATATCTTTAGAAATCATCCTAGAAAATCTTATCTTCAAGCTCTTAGATCTCCAGCTACTTTCATAAATTCAGGCAACCAGAATCTTTCAGCGGTTCGTCCTTCCCATGATCATCCACGATCGGCATCTTCGCTGCATGTTGCCCGTTCTCATGGAGTTAATTCCCATAATGATACAGTTACTCACCGGGAGGCGGGATCTTCGTGTTTTCAAAAAAGCCCACAACGAGATTACTGCGTATGGTGTCTTCTCTCGGGCCATAGTAGGCCTAGCTGCACGAACCAAATCAAATGTCATAAGTGCAAGGGATGGGGCCATATTGGGCGTGATTGCTACTCCCCGGCCCAACTCTCTGAGTCGCCCGACGGTCGAGTTTCTGAGGCAAGTGACCACTGTTCTCGCGATTGTGACTAATCAGGATGTCACTCCGCCGACCAACCAGGATAATCAAGTTAATGCCCTGCCCCTGCACCGGCTTGGTAGCATTCCTCTCAGCTCCTTCCAAACTTCAATAGCATAGCGACTCCTGGCAGCCACCATCGCCCCTAATCCTTCCTCCTTTGCTATCTCTCCACCATTGCTGCAGAGTAACAGAGTTGGAGCGATGGCCACTTTCCCCTGTGATCCCACACCCTTCCTTCCAGCCAATCACCAGAGCATCGAGGTGGAGGGGCGACCAGCGAGACTCAAGATCATCAATGGAGCGGCGCCGGCGACCCACGAGGAGTGGGTGATTGCAACTATTGTCCCAATGCCAAATCTTCCGGTGTCCTTCAACACGATCAGAGAGGTACTCACTGATTTCATCAATGATAAACAGATATGGTTTTCTGAGATTGAGCGGTGTCCCTTTGGGCAAGCCTACATCAAGATGGCTAGTGTATTTGATCGAGACGCACTTGTTACGGATATCCCTCATCAATTCACTGATGTTCATGTGGTTTTCCAACCACACAACAAGGGCCTAAATTGGAGGAGATTGGTTATGAACAGAGATGTGTGGATCTTACTGTGTGGGTATCCGTTTGATAGGAGAGACATCCAGGAATTAAATAATGCGGTCAGCAAGTTTGGAAAATTCCTAAGTTGGGATAGGAATAGGAGCACTAGAGCCAATCTCATGGTGAAAGTTAGAGTGGAGCACCTCAGTGATATTCCTGCCAGTTTAGTATTTGGAGAAGGTTATGATTTCCAGAATGATTCCCTCACTATCCCTGTGGTCATCTTAAAGCACCAGATTTTGGGCATTGAGGCACCTGATGAAGACCCAATTGAGTCATTTGGTAATCCTCATCCTGTTCCTGCCCAACAGAACTTCCATCCAAATCAACGTAACCATTTCCTGGGGCCACTGCAACAGCATGAGCGTGATGATATCCATGTCCTCAATTAGCAACATGATCCTCAAATTAACCTGCAACTTGCACTCGACCCAGTTCATGAGCAGTTTGTGGAACAGAATCAAGAGGAAGCAGAAGATGAAGAGGAGGAAATGCCAGGATGGGGGCATTGGGTTCTACCTCAAGAAGCAGATGTTGAGCTTCATCCTGGGGAATTTATGGCACTGCATGATCTTATGGAACCACTTGAGGAAGAGGTGAATGTGGAGCAAGCAGCTAACAGTAGTCTCGTTGTATCTATGCCCCTGATAACAGTGCTAGCACTAATGCTTCAACTAATGGTCCTTTGGCGTCAATGCATGCCATCATTCCAGATTTGAATGAGATTCTGCAACCCAATGGGCCAGAGATGGCCATACAAGAGATGCCAGTTCATGAGGCCCAGCGGGAGATACAAGTGCCTGAAGCGCTACAAGTGATGTCCCGGACATGATGCCTATATACATGATCATGCCTAGATATTCTCATAACTATCCTCAATTCTGCCAATTGCTCAACAGTAATTTGTTCACCCACCGTAGAATACTTATGTTCTTGAGAGAAGCCACTAGTGAATCCTATGGCCCCCGGGTCTATCTTCATCATATTAATCTTCCAATACTTAGTTAGTTACTTTGCTTTTATTTTACTTTGCATCTTTATCATAAAAATACCAAAATATTGTCTTATCATCTCTATTAGATCTCACTCTCGTAAGTGGCCGTGTAGGGATTGACAACCCCTTATTGCGTTGGTTGTGTGGATTTATTTGTTTTGTGAAGGTACGAGGGACTCGCGCGTAGCCTCCTACTGGATTGATACCTTGGTTCTCAAAAACTGAGGGAAATACTTATGCTACTCTACTGCATCATCCCATCCTCTTCGGGGAAAAACCAGCGCAGTGCTCAAGAGGTAGCATCTTGCTTCGGGGGGCCTGCTTCGCTCTTTAAGGTTTCTCGTCTTCAAAACTGGTGTTTTAAGTTCTATGTATCCTCTAAATAACTTGGTTTCTCGATCATCAAAGATGGAAATGTTTCCCTCCGTCTGATCAATATCAATTTATTTCTCTGGGGTAATGGGGGTCCTAATTCTAGTTTGGAGCTCTATCAATATTTACAAGAAAAAGAAGATGAGTGGACTCATATCTTCGGAAATCATCCTAGAAAATCTCATCTTCAAGCTCTTAGATCTCCAGCTACTTTCATAGATTCAGGCAACCAGAATCTTTCAGCGGTTCGTCCTTCCCATGATCATCCACGATCGGCATCTTCACCACATGTTGCCCGTTCTCATGGAGTTAATTCCCATAATGATACAATTACTCATCGGGAGGCGGGATCTTCGCGTTTTCAAAAAAGCCCACAGCGAGATTACTGCGTACGGTGTCTTCTCCCGGGCCATAGCAGGCCCAGCTGCACGAACCGGATCAAATGTCATAAGTTCAAGGGATGGGGCCATATTGGGCGTGATTGCTACTCCCCGGCCCATGGTGGCCCAGTCAACGAGCCCAACTCTCTGAGTCGCCTGACAGTCGAGTTTCTGAGGCAAGTGACCACTGTTCTCGCGATTGTGACTAATCAGGATGTCACTCCGCCAACCAACCAGGCTAATCAAGTTAATGCCCTGCCTCTACGCCGGCTTGGTAGCCTTCCTCTCAGCTCCTTCCAAACTTCAATAGCGTAGCAACTCCTGGCAGCCACCATCGCCCCCAATCCTTCCTCCTATGCTATCTCTCCACCATTGCTGCAGAGTAACAGAGTTGGAGCGATGGCCACTTTCCCCTGTTATCCCACACCCTTCCTTCCACCCAATCACCAGAGCATCGAGGTGGAGGGGCAACCAGTGAGACTCAAGATCATCAATGGAGCGGCGCCGGCGACCCACGAGGAGTGGGTGATTGCAACTATTGTCCCAATGCCAAATCTTCCGGTGTCCTTCAACACGATCAGAGAGGTACTCACTGATTTCGTCAATGATAAACAGATAGGGTTTTCTGAGATTGAGCGGTGTCCGTTTGGGCAAGCCTACATCATGATGGCTAGTGTATTTGATCAAGACGCACTTGTTACGGATATCCCTCATCAGTTCACTGATGTTCATGTGGTTTTCCAACCACACAACAAGGGCCTAAATTGGAGGAGATTGGTTATGAACAGAGATGTGTGGATCTTACTATGTGGGTATCCGTTTGATAGGAGAGACATCCAGGAATTAAATAATGCGGTCAGCAAGTTTGGAAAATTCCTAAGCTGGGATAGGAATAGGAGCACTAGAGCCAATCTCATGGTGAAAGTTCGAGTGGAGCACCTCAGTGATATTCCTGCTAGTCTAGTATTTGGAGAAGGTTATGATTTCGAGAATGATTCCCTCACTATCCTTGTGGTCATCTTAAAGCACCAGATTTTGGGCATTCAGGCACCTAATGAAGACCCAATTGAGTCATTTGGTAATCCTCATCCTGTTCCTGCCCAACAGAACTTTCATCCAAATCAACATAACCATTTCCTGGGGCCACTGCAATAGCATGAGCATGATATCCATGTCCTCAATCAGCAACATGATCCTCAACTTAACATGCAACTTGCACTCGACCCAGTTCATGAGCAGTTTGTGGAACAGAATCAAGAGGAAGCAAAAGATGAAGATGAGGAAATGCCAGGATGGGGGCATTGGGCTCTGCCTCAAGAAGCAGATGTTGAGCTTCATCCTGGGGAATTTATGGCACTGCATGATCTTATGGAACCACTTGAGGAAGAGGTGAATGTGGAGCAAGCAGCTAACAGTAGTCTCGTTGTATATATGCCCCTGATAACATTGCTAGCACTAATGCTTCAGCTAATGGTCCTTTGGCGTCAATGCAAGCCATCATTCCAGATTTGAATGAGATTCTGCAGCCCAATGGGCCAGAGATGGCCATACAAGAGATGCCAGTTCATGAGGCCCAGCGGGAGATACAAGTGCCTGAAGCGCTACAAGTGATGTCCCGGACATGATGCCTATATACATGATCATGCCTAGATATTCTCATAACTACCCTCAATTCTGTCAATTGCTCAACTGTAATTTGTTCACCCACCGTAGAATACTTATGCTCTTGAGAGAAGCCACTAGTGAAACCTATGGCCCCCGGGTCTATCTTCATCATATTAATCTTCCAATACTTAGTTATTTACTTTGCTTGTATTTTACTTTGCATCTTTATCATAAAAATACCAAAATATTATCTTATCATATCTATCAGATCTCACTCTCGTAAGTGGCCGTGTAGGGATTGACAACCCTTATCGCGTTGTTGCGAGGTTTTATTTGTTTTGTGCAGGTACGAGGGACTCACGCGTAGCCTCCTACTGGATTGATACCTTGGTTCTCAAAAACTAAGGGAAATACTTATGCTACTCTGCTGCATCATCCCTTCCTCTTCAGGGAAAAACCAACACAGTGCTCAAGAGGTAGCACGAAGGGTTTCTGGCGCCGTTGCCGGGGAGTCTACGCAAAAGTCAATATACCAAGTACCCATCACAATCCCTATCTCCCGCATTACATTATTTGCCATTTGCCTCTCGTTTTCCTGTCGCCCACTTCACCCTTGCCGTTTTATTCGCCCTCTCTCTCTATCCTCCCTCTCTTTCCCGTTTGCCTCTTTTTCCCGCTTGCTTTTTGTTTGCTTGTGTGTTGGATGCTTGCTTGTCGCGATGGCTCAAGATAACACTAAATTGTGTGACTTTACCAATACCAACAACAATGATTTTATTAGCATTCCGATTGCTCCTCTTACCGATGCTGAATCTTGTGAAATTAATACTGCTTTGTTGAATCTTGTCATGAAAGATCTGTTTTCCGGCCTTCCTAGTGAAGATGCCGCTACCCATCTAAATAGCTTCATTGATTTGTGTGATATGTAAAATAAGAAAGATGTGGATAATAATATTGTTAAATTGAAGCTATTTCCTTTTTCGCTTAGAGATCGTGCTAAAGCTTGGTTCTCGTCTTTGCCTAAAAATAGTATTGATTCATGGAATAAGTGCAAAGATGCTTTTATCTCTAAGTATTTTCCTCCCGCTAAGATCATCTCCCTTAGAAACGATATTATGAATTTTAAGCAACTTGATCATGAACATGTTGCACAAGCTTGGGAGAGGATGAAATTAATGATACATAATTGCCCTACTCATGGTTTGAATTTGTGGATGATTATACAAAAAAATTATGCCGGATTGAATTTTGCTTCTAGAAATCTTTTAGATTTGGCCGTGGGAGGCACTTTTATGGAAATCACTTAGGAGAAGCTACTAAACTCATAGATAATATTATGGTTAATTATTCTCAATGGCATACTGAAAGATCCACTAATAAAAAGGTGCATGCGATAGAAAAAATTAATGTTTTGAGTGGAAAGATGGATGAACTTATGAAATTATTTGCTAGTAAAAGCATTTCTTCTGATCCTAATGATATGCCCTTGTCTACTTTGATTGAGAATAATAATGAATCTATGGATGTGAATTTCGTTGGTAGGAACAATTTTGGTAACAACACGTATAGAGGAAATTTTAATCCTAGGCCTTATCCTAGTAATCCCTCTAATAATTATGGTAATTCCTACAACAATTCTTATGGAAATTATAATAAGATTCCCTCTGATTTTGAATCTAATATTAAAGAATTTATTACTTCGCAAAAGAATTTCAATGCTTTGATTGAAGAAAAATTGCTTAAGATTGATGAGTTGGCTAGGAACGTTGATAGAATTTCTCTTGATGTTGATTCTTTGAAATTTAGATCTATTCCACCTAAGCATGATATCAACGAGTCTCTCAAAGCCATGAGAATTTCCATTGATGAGTGCAAAGAAAGAATCGCTAGAATGCGTGCTAAGAAAGATGCCTTTATAAGAGCGTGTTCTTCTAGTTCCTATGAAAATAAAGATGAAGATCTAAAAGTTATTGATGTGTCCCCTACTAAATCTTTGTTTTGCAATATGAATCTTAATAATGATGGGACTGAATACGATCCACCTTTACCTAGAAGGCGTTCCAAGAATTCGGAGTTTTTAGATCTTGACGCTAAAATTGATGAAAGTGGGATTGAAGAAATTAAAACCTTAGATGATACTAAACCCACCATTTTGGATTTCAAGGAATTTAATTATGAAAATTGCTCTTTGATTGATTGTATATCCTTGTTGCAATCCGTGCTAAATTCTCCTCACGCTTATAGTCAAAATAAAGCGTTCACTAAACATATCGTTGATGCTTTGATGCAATCTTATGAAGAAAAACTTGAATTGGAAGTTTCTATCCCTAGAAAACTTTATGATGAGTGGGAACCAACTATTAAAATTAAGATTAAAGATCATGAGTTTTATGCTTTATGTGATTTGGGTGCTAGTGTTTCCACGATTCCAAAGACTTTGTGTGATTTGTTAGGTTTCCGTGATTTTGATGATTGCTCTATAAACTTGCACCTTGCGGATTCCACTATTAAGAAACCTATGGGAAGAATTAATGATTTTATTATTGTTGCAAATAGGAATTATGTGCCCGTAGATTTTATTGTTCTTGACATAGATTGCAATCCTTCATGTCCTATTATTCTTGGTAGACCTTTCCTTAGAACGATTGGTGCAATTATTGATATGAAGGAAGGAAATATTAGATTCCAATTTCCGTTAAGGAAAGGCATGGAACATTTCCTAGAAATAAAATTAAATTACCTTATGAATCTATTATGAGAGCCACTTATGGATTGCATACTAAAGATGGCAATACCTAGATCAATCCTTGTTTTTTATGCCTAGCTAGGGGCGTTAAACAATAGCGCTTGTTGGGAGGCAACCCAATTTTATTTTTATTCCTTGCCTTTTGCTCCTGTTTAGTAATAAATAATTTATCTAGCCTCTGTTTAGGTTGTGTTTTTTGTGTTTAATTAGTGTTTGTGCCAAGTAGAACCGTTGGGAAGACTTGGGGAAAGTCTTGATATCTTGCTGTAAAAACAGAAACTTTAGCGCTCACGAGAACTGCTGCCATTTTTATTTGGAAAGTTCTATTTAGTTAATTAATTTTTCAGATGATTAATAGATAAAATACTCACGTCCAGAAATTTATTTTAGAATTTTTGGGGTTCCAGATCTTGCGCTAGCTACAGATTACTACATATTGTTCTGTTTTTGACAGATTCTGTTTTTCGTGTGTTGTTTGCTTATTTTGATGAATCTATGGCTAGTAAAATAGTTTATAAACCATAGAGAAGTTGGAATACAGTAGGTTTAACACCGATATAAATAAATAATGAGTTCATTACAGTACCTTGAAGTGGTCTTTTTTTTCTTTTGCTAACGGAGCTCATGAGATTTTCTACTTTAAGTTTTGTGTTGTGAAGTTTTCAAGTTTTGGGTAAAGATTTGATGGATTATGGAACAAGGAGTGGCAAGAGCCTAAGATTGGGGATGCCCGTGGAACCCCCAAGATAATCTAAGGACACCTAAAAGCCAAAGCTTGGGGATTCCCTGGAAGGCATCCCCTCTTTTCGTCTACTTCTATCAGTAACTTTACTTGGAGCTATATTTTTATTCACCATATGATATGTGTTTTTCTTGGAGCATCTTGTATAATTTGGGTCTTTGCTTTTTAGTTTACCACAATAATCCTTGCTGTACACATCTTTTGAGAGAGCCATACATGATCTGGAATTTGTTAGAATACTCTATGTGCTTCGCTTATATCATTTGAGTTATATAGTTTTGCTCTAGTACTTCACTTATATCTTTTAGAGCACGATGGTGGATTTCTTTTATAGAAACTATTGATCTCTCATGATTCACTTAGATTATTTTGAGAGTCTTAAATAGCATGGTAATTTGCTTAAATAATCCTAATATACTAGGTGTTCAAGGTGAATAAATTTTTTTCTTATGAGTGTTTTGAATACTAAGAGAAGTTTGATGCTTGATAACTGTTTTGAGATATGGAGGTAATAATATCAAAGTCATGCTGGTTGAGTAGTTGTGAATTTGAGAAATGCTTGTGTTGAAGGTTGCAAGTCCCGTAGCATGCACGTATGGTAAACGTTGTGTAACAAATTTGAAACATGAGGTGTTATTTGATTGTCTTCCTTATGAGTGGCGGTCGGGGACGAGCGATGGTCTTTTCCTACCAATCTATCCCCCTAGGAGCATGCGCGTAGTGCTTTGGGTTTTGATGACTTGTAGATTTTTGCAATAAGTATGTGAGTTCTTTATGACTAATGTTGAGTCCATGGATTATACGCACTCTCACCCTTCCATCATTGCTAGCCTCTTCGGTACCGTGCATTGCCCTTTCTCACATTGAGAGTTGGTGCAAACTTTGTCGGTGCATCCAAACCCCGTGATATGATACACTCTTTCACGCATAAACCTCCTTATATCTTCCTCAAAATAACCACCATACCTACCTATTATGGCATTTCCATAGCCATCCGAGATATATTGCCATGCAACTTTCCACCATTCCGTTCATCATGTCACATTCATGATTGTCATATTGCTTTGCATGATCATGTAGTTGACATAGTATTTGTGGCAAAGCCACCGTTCATAATTCTTTCATACATGTCACTCTTGGTTCATTGCATATCCCGGTACACCGCCGGAGCCATTCATATAGAGTCATATCTTGTTCTAAGTATCAAGTTGTAATCATTGCGTTGTAAATAAATAGAAGTGTGATGGTCATCATTAATAGAGCATTGTCCCAAATAAAAAAAGATAAAGGCCAAAAAAAGAAAGGCCAATATATATATATATATATAGAAGGGACAATGCTACCATCCTTTTTCTACACTTGTGCTTCAAAGTAGCACCATAATCTTCATGATAGAGAGTCTTTTGTCTTGTCACTTTCATATACTAGTGGGAATCTTTCATTATAGAACTTGGCTTGTATATTCCAACAATGGGCCTCCTCAATTGCCCTAGGTCTTCGTGAGCAAGCAAGTTGGATGCACAACCACTTAGTTTGTTTTGTTGAGCTTTCATACATTTATAGCTCTAGTGCATCCGTTGCATGGCAATCCCTACTCCTTGCATTAACATCAATCAATGGGCATCTCCATAGCCCGTTGATTAGCCTCATTGATGTGAGACTATCTCCTTTTTTGTCTTCTCCACATAACCCCCATCATCATATTCTATTCCACCCATAGTGCTATATCCATGGCTCGCGCTCATGTATTGCATGAAAGTTTATAGGTTTGAGATTACTAAAGTATGAAACAATTGCTTGGCTTGCCATCAGGGTTGTGCATGATGAGAGCATTCTTGTGTGACGAAAATGGAGCATGACTAAACTATATGATTTTGTAGGGATGAACTTTCTTTGGCCATGTTATTTTGAGAGGACATAATTGCTTAGTTAGTATGCTTGAAGTATTATTATTTTTATGTCAATATGAACTTTTATCTTGAATCTTTCGAATCTGAATATTCATACCACAATTAAGAAGAATTACATTAAAATTATGCCAAGATGAAGAGGAAGCATAAGATGAAGAGGAGGAAATGCCAGGATGGGGGCATTGGGCTCTGCCTCAAGAAGCAGATGTTGAGCTTCATCCTGGGGAATTTATGGCATTGCATGATCTTATGGAACCACTTGAGGAAGAGGTGAATGTGGAGCAAGCAGCTAATAGTAGTCTCGTTGTATCTATGCCCCTGATAACAGTGCTAGCACTATGCTTCAGCTAATGGTCCTTTGGCGTCAATGCATTCCATCATTCCAGATTTGAATGAGATTCTGCAGCCCAATGGGCCAGAGATGGCCATACAAGAGATGCCAGTTCATGAGGCCTAGAGGGAGATACAAGTGCCTGAAGCGCTACAAGTGATGCAAGTGCCAGAGGCCCAACCAATTACTCTAGTTGTACCCCTGGCACCAATGATTGACCCAACTCTTGAAGCTCTTAACATCACTGCAGATAATGCTTTCAGAGATACACAAGATGACCCTATGTTTTCTGAAATCCTTGCCAATGCTAGCAGACAGTTTACTACTTCTCTGCAAGACCTACTACTGCCACTCAGGATAACTGAAGAAACCGAGATAGCAGAAAAGATAGTGGAAGGGAGCAGCATGCTCAAGGATCTGGATCATCAAGTCAACATCAAAGAGTTGCAGCTGGACCATGTTGTTAAAGGTACTGATCACCTCTCAGATTTATCTGCTCCACCTGGCTTCCCTATCCCAGCCTATGCTAATCAGGCTCACACCATTTGCCCAGAATCACACACTATGATAGATCAGGAGGTGGTGCAACTAATCGATGAGGAAGTTCTTCTTGGGAAGGAAGGTGCAAAGATCTGGCAGAATCACTTTGCCCCAAGAACTGAAGTGGTGATGTTATTCAGGTACCTTCTAATTGGGTTAATTTCCTTTCAGTCAACTTTCTAAATGTAGACAAATTCTCGTGGGCTAAAAAATTCATAGCTTCTCAAGTGTAGGAAGTTATTATACAAGGTTCTTCTTGTAATACTACCCTTCCTTTCACCGTTCCTAAGACATGCCATAATTGTGATGTGTTGACATGTCTTGGCACCACTCCATCCCAGGAATCACATGAAGAAGGAGTTGAAGATTCTGAAGAAAAGTGTCCATCTGAATCCATATCTACTTCTTCCACTTCCGCCCTTCACAAATCCAAGAAAAGAAAGGACAACATTCCCCTGGTGGAAACTGAGGTAAGGAGAAGCTGCAGATTGCAAAAGGTGTCCAAAGGTTTTAAGAAAAACAGTTTATAGAGATAAATCTTGTCTGGCTTGTCCTACTGTCCCACCTACTCTACCAGCTAAAGTAGTTAAGAGTATGAACTCCTCTTTCTATAAGGCACCTGACAAAGACAACACTGAAGTACTCCTATCAAAGAAAGCCAAGAAGAACAAAGGAGAAGGTCTTTTGCTGGAAGGAGACAAGGCCAGCAAGGAGAAGAACAAGAAATGCTCTAAAACTTCTGGGAGGACATTAGAATATCTTGTTTTGTATGAGGTCCCACTATGTATGCAATGTGTATCATGTATCCAAAGTTTCTGTTTGGGAGTACACAAGTTGGTCCTTTATTTATCTGGATATCTCTACACTTTTGAATGAGATTCTCTAGCATGTCCCACATCAAGATCTATCTTTCCCCTTTATTCTGGTCATCAGTTGGTTGCCCTCGTTTTTTGCTTGCGCAGTAATGTTCTGTTCTGCTCTTTTCACCCTAAATGAACAGAAGTTGGAATATTTTAAATTGGAACTTTCGTGGACTCAATGATCCTAAAAAGTGGACTTCTATTTCAAACAAAGTGGAGGAATCCAAATGTGTGATCCTTTGTTTATAGGAAACAAAGAGAGAAACAATTGACTCTGCATACCTCAAGAACTTCTGCCCTAGAAGAATATCAAAAATTTCTTTCTTGCCATCTGTGGGTGCCTCAGGAGGTCTTTTAACTTCTTGGAATGAGAGTATCTTCTCTAGGCAGTTACATCACATCAATAAGTTCTCCTTGACTATGCAATTTACATCCAAACTTGATGGTGATATCTGGTTCCTCACCAATGTTTACGGACCCTGTGAACCTAATGAGAGAGCTGAATTCATTAACTGGTTTCAGAATTTCCCTATGGCGGATGAGGCACAATGGATCATTATGGGGGATTTCAATTACATCAGATATCCACACATCAGGAGCAAAGAAGGTGGGAGTGTAAATGATATGCTCTCTTTTAATGAAGCTATTAATAGGCAAGCATTGATAGAAATCCCACTTAAGGGCAAGAGTTTTACCTGGACTAATATGCAAGATGCTCCACTATTGGAAAAGTTGGACTGGTGCTTCACTTCAGAAGCTTGGACACTCAAATATCCCATCACACTTGCTCACCCACTTGCAAAGACTACCTCTTATCACATCCCTATTATGATCTCCATTGGTACCAATATTCCTAAATCAAAGGTGTTCAGATTTGAAAACTATTGGTTGCAACATCATCAGTTCAGATATATTGTCCAAGGCATTTGGGATCAACCAGTGGATATTGTCCAAGGTGATTGCCACCAAATTCAAAAGATTGAGGAAATGATTGAAAACTGGACTAGAGACCTCTCAGACCTGAAGAAGATCATAGATAACTCCAACTTCCTCATTCTATGCTATGATAATTTTGAAGAATATAGGAACTTATCCACTGAAGAAACAAGGGGGAGAGATGCTATCAAAGCACATCTACAAGTTATCTTGGAACATCATAGACTATACTGGAAACAAAGAGCCACAATTAGACAGATTAAGGTAGGAGAAGCCAACACTAAATATTTCCAAGCTAAGGCTACCATCAAATTGAGGAACAATAGTATTGTTGTGTTAAGAGATGAAGATGGTTTTGAGCACCATGATCACCAGGACAAAGATGCTATATTATTCAGGGCTTTCAAAGCTAGAATGGGCACTAAGGCTACAACTAGCAATCCACTGCAGCTTCATCAGCTTCTGAACCCTATGGAGGATCTATCTGCACTTGAAAGCCCATTCACTAAAGAGGAAATTGATAAAGTCATTCATAACATGCCTGTAGATAAATCACCTAAACCTGATGGGTTCAATGCTGCTTTTTTGAAACACTGTTGGGATATTATTGCTGAAGATTTCTACAAGTTAATTGAGGACTTCCACTCTGGCAGAGTGAATCTCCAAAGTACTAACTATTCCTCCATCACTCTCATTCCTAAGAAGAATTCTGCAGTTTGTCCATCCGATTTTAGACCCATCTCCCTTCTAAATTGTACACTTAAGATAATCACAAAGCTGCTGGCAAACAGGCTACAAGGTTATATTCTCAAGATGGTTCAAAGAAATTAGCAGAATATATGCCAAAGAAGTTGTAAAGGAAGCTCGTACCAAATCTGAACTCCATGTTACAATCAAATCTTAAAACTAAAGAGCTGACATATTGTCTTGACTCTTGAGGTTAGGTACTCGACAATTTCTCAAACACTATAACTATTAACACAATACCTTGAAAGCTTATTATCAGATATCACTTGATATGGTAGTCACAATGAAAGCCATTGTGTACTACCGATAGTTGCACTGATAAGAATATCTTGCCCAAAGCAAGGATAGGGAAACTGGTGGTAAACATCCCAAAGAAAAAGCAAACACAATACAAAATGGGGATACTGCTCGTATGGTAACATCTAGTATAACTATAAGTGCAATTTAGCCATGTGGCTTTATTTACAAAGAGGGGCAAAAACCTATTTGGCAAAACTGCTCCAAAGAATGACCACTGGTGCGCGTCGGTCCTAAATAAAACGGGTTTTAACCCCTTTCCGCGACGGCATTTGGAACCGTCGCCAAGTGAGTGTGGGCGATAGGGGGGTCCTTCCACACGACCCAGAAACCGTCGGGGATATGCCCTTCTGGCACGCACGCTCGGCAAAATGAGATCGTGTGCGACCGACGAACGCTCAAATACGGAAATACGTACAGTAGAGCTAAAAAATACAATTATACGGCGAAATTGTTTCCGATCGCAAGTACATCCCACATAGTCAGTCCCCGCCAAAATTTTCGGTTCGTATGTACATCCCACATAGTCGATCCAAGGAAAACATTTCCGTCCACAGGTACATCACACACAATTTTTCCCGTTAAATCGTTTTGTGATAGTGTTGCCATTGCACACGATATTAATAATTTTATCGTTTGCATTATTGAATGCATCACACATGGTGTGTAGAAGAAACTGTGGGGCAAAGGCTGTCCATCACACACACTTTTTATGTGGTAAACGTTTGCGTAAGGTGGCCTAACGCAAACAGTTTTCAAGATAAAGTCGTGTGTGCAGTGGAGATTGATCGCACATGTAGTGGATCCTAGAAACGTTTCTGATCTCCACGTATATCGCAGACGTTTCGCTTTTGCAAACCGTGTGCAGTGTAATCCCTAATTAATCCAATTAATTGTAACACCCCACTGTCATGCTACAATAATCACCCCCCTAATGGTGGCCATGTCATCATCATTACTATGCAAATTGTCACTTATTAAATATCAAAGTCAATTTCAAAGTCAAATAATAATTTTATAAAACAGTAAATTAAAATGTTCCTAAGGTTGAAAATTTTCACTACATAATGTAATGCATTAACAAGCATTTTTGGAGATATTTAAAATTCCCCTGGGTATTATAAGAGTGGACCAACAACCAATAAATTGGCATGTTCAATTTTTATAAAAAGTTGAACACTCCCAAATGCTTTGAAACTTTTTATACCAAACCAGAATATTGCCCTGATTTTTCTGCCAAGTTTCATATGTAGCAAAAATCATTTACTAGCTAAACTAGATGCCAAACAGACGAGGAATAAAAAAACAGAATAGGATGAAAATAAAAGGCCTGGCACTATGCACAACTGGTGCACTTTGGCCCAGCCCGGCAGGGCCTTCTCCTTCCTCACGCTACAGGAGGAGGCAGTGCCATGGCGTGGCTCACACATACCCGTCCACACACCCGATTAGCTCGTGTCGAGCATCCACGACACATCAAGAAGGATAAGAGCCCCCTCGTCGCTGTAGACAAACCCTAGCCCACAAAATTCCCCTCTCCCACTCACGTTTCTCCTAGGAACCTCGTGCCCAAGCTACCGTCGATGCGCCGTCACTGTCCCCATGGCCACTGGCCTCCCCGGCGACTGGGAGCTTGTCCAGGGACTTCCTAGTCGCCGACTCCATCATCCCCATGCATCCATTCGACCGGAGCCGCACTATATGCTGGGGATCGAGCTAATTTTCTGCCACGGCCGTCGTCACTGTTGGGGAACATAGTAATTTCAAAAAATTTCCTACTCACACGCAAGATCATGGTGATGCACAGCAACGAGAGGGGAGAGTTTTGTCTACGTACCCTCGTAGACCGGAAGCGGAAGCGTTATAACAACGCGGTTGATGTAGTCGTATGTCTTCACGGCCCGACCGATCAAGCACCGAAACTACGGCACCTCCGAGTTTTTGCACACGTTCAGCTCGATGACGATCCCCGGACTCCGATCCAGCAAAGTGTCGGGGATGAGTTCCGTCAGCACGACGGCGTGGTGACGATCTTGATGTTCTACCATCACAGGGCTTCGCCTAAGCACCGCTACAATATTATCGAGGATTATGGTGGAGGGGGGCACCGCACACGGCTAAGAGATCAATGATCAATTGTTGTGTCTCTGGGCTGCCCCCTGCCCCCGTATATAAAGGAGTGGAGGAGGGGGCCGGCCAAGGAGGGTGGCGCGCCCAAGGGGGGGAGTCCAACTCCCACCGGGAGTAGGACTCCCCTTTTTCCTATTAGGAGTAGGAGAGGGAAGGAAGAGAAAGGAGGGAGGAAGGAAAGGGGGCCCGGCCCCCCTCCCAATTCGGATTGGGCTTGGGGGGCGCGCCCCCTCCATTGCTCCTTTCCCCTCCTTTCCACTAAGGCCCAATAAGGCCCATGTACCTCCCGGGGGGTTCTGATAACCTCCCGGTGATCCGGTATTGTCCCAATCTTACCCGAAACCTTTCCGGTGTCCAAATATAGTCGTCCAATATATCGATCTTTATGTCTCGACCATTTCGAGACTCCTCGTCAAGTCTGTGATCACATCCGGGACTCTGAACAACCTTCGGTACATCAAAATATATAAACTCATAATGAAACTGTCATTGTAACGTTAAGCGTGCGGACCCTACGGGTTCGAGAACAATGTAGACATGACCGAGACATGTCTCCGGTCAATAACCAATAGCGGAACCTGGATACTCATATTGGCTCCTACATATTCTACGAAGATCTTTATTGGTCAGACCGCATAACAACATACGTTGTTCCCTTTGTCATCGGTATGTTACTTGCCCGAGATTCGATCGTCGGTATCTCAATACCTAGTTCAATCTCGTTACCGGCAAGTCTCTTTACTCGTTCCGTAATACACCATCTTGCAACTAACTTATTAGTTGCATTGCTTGCAAGGCTTAAGTGATGTGTATTACCGAGAGGGCCCAGAGATACCTCTCCGACAATCGGAGCGACAAATCCTAATCTCGAAATACGCCAACCCAACATGTACCTTTGGAGACACCTGTAGAGCACCTTTATAATCACCCGGTTACGTTGTGACGTTTGGTAGCACACAATGTGTTCCTCCGGTAAACGGGAGTTGCATAATCTCATAGTCATAGGAACATGTATAAGTCATGAAGAAAGCAATAGCAACATACTAAACGATCGGGTGCTAAGCTAATGGAATGGGTCATGTCAATCACATCATTCTCCTAATGATGTGATCCCGTTAATCAAATGACAACTCATGTCTATGGTTAGGAAACATAACCATCTTTGATTAACGAGCTAGTCAAGTAGAGGCATACTAGTGACACTTTGTTTGTCTATGTATTCACACAAGTATTACGTTTCTGGTTAATACAATTCTAGCATGAATAATAAACATTTATCATGATATAAGGAAATAAATAATAACTTTATTATTGCCTCTAAGGCATATTTCCTTCAGTCTCCCACTTGCACTAGAGTCAATAATCTAGATTACACAGTAATGATTCTAACACCCATGGAGCCTTGGTGATGATCATGTTTTGCTCGTGGAAGTGGCTTAGTCAACGGGTCTGCTACATTCAGATCCGTATGTATCTTGCAAATCTCTATGTCTCCCACCTGGACTAGATCCCGGATGGAATTGAAGCGTCTCTTGATGTGCTTGGTTCTCTTGGGAAATCTGGATTCCTTTGCCCAGGCAATTGCACCAGTATTGTCACAAAAGATTTTCATTGGACCCGATGCACTAGGTAGGACACCTAGATCGGATATGAACTCCTTCATCCAGACTCCTTCGTTTGCTGCTTCCGAAGCAGCTATGTACTCTGCTTCACATGTAGATCCCGCCATGACGCTTTGTTTAGAACTGCACCAACTGACAGCTCCACCGTTTAATGTAAATACGTATCCGGTTTGCGATTTAGAATCCTCCGGATCAGTGTCAAAGCTTGCATCAACGTAACCAATTACGATGAGCTCTTTGTCACCTCCATATACGAGAAACATATCCTTAGTCCTTTTCAGGTATTTCAGGATGTTCTTGACCGCTGTCCAGTGATCCACTCCTGGATTACTTTGGTACCTCCCTGCTAGACTTATAGCAAGGCACACATTAGGTCTGGTACACAACATTGCATACATGATAAATCCTATGGCTGAAGCATAGGGAACATCTTTCATTTTCTCTCTATCTTCTGCAGTGGTCGGGCATTGAGTCTTACTCAACTTCACACCTTGTAACACAGGCAAGAATCCTTTCTTTGCTTGATCCACTTTGAACTTCTTCAAAACTTTGTCAAGGTATGTGCTTTGTGAAAGTCCAATTAAGCGTCTTGATCTATCTCTATAGATCTTAATGCCCAATATGTAAGCAGCTTCACCGAGGTCTTTCATTGAAAAACTCTTATTCAAGTATCCCTTTATGCTATCCATAAATTCTATATCATTTCTGATTAGCAATATGTCATCCACATATAATATCAGAAATGCTACAGAGCTCCCACTCACTTTCTTGTAAATACAGGCTTCTCCAAAAGTGTTTATTCCAACTCCGAGATGCTTTGATCACACTATCAAAGCGTTTATTCCAACTCCAAATGCTTTGATCACACTATCAAAGCGTTTATTCCAACTCCGAGATGCTTGAACCAGTCCATAAATGGATCGCTGGAGCTTGCACACTTTGTTAGCTCCTTTTGGATCGACAAAACCTTCCGGTTGCATCATATACAACTCTTCTTCCAGAAATCCATTCAGGACTGTAGTTTTGACATCCATCTGCCAAATTTCATAATCATAAAATGCGGAAATTGCTAACATGATTCGGACAGACTTAAGCATCGCTACGGGTGAGAAGGTCTCATCATACTCAATTCCTTGAACTTGTCGAAAACCTTTTGCGACAAGTCGAGCTTTGTAGACAGTAACATTACCGTCAGCGTCAGTCTTCTTCTTGAAGATCCATTTATTTTCAATTGCTTGCCGATCATTGGGCAAGTCAACCAAAGTCCACACTTTGTTCTCATACATGGATCCCATCTCAGATTTCATGGCTTCAAGCCATTTTGCGGAATCTGGGCTCACCATTGCTTCTTATAGTTCGTAGGTTCATCATGATCTAGTAGCATGACTTCCAGAACAGGATTACCGTACCACTCTGGTGCGGATCTTACTCTGGTTGATCTACGAGGTTCAATAGTAACTTGTTCTGAACTTTCATGATCATCATCATTAGCTACCTCACTAATTGGTGTAGGTGTCACAGAAACCGGTTTCTATGATGTACTACTTTCCAATAAGGGAGCAGGTAAAGTTACCTCATCAAGTTCGACTTTCCTCCCACTCACTTCTTTCGAGAGAAACTCCTTCTCTAGAAAGGATCCGTTCTTAGCAACAAATGCCTTGCCTTCGGATCTGTGATAGAAGGTGTACCCAACAGTCTCCTTCGGGGATCCTATGAAGAAACATTTCTCCGATTTGGGTTCGAGCTTATCAAGTTGAAGCTTTTTCACATAAGCATCGCAGCCCCAAACTTTCAGAAACGACAACTTTGGTTTCTTGCCAAACCATAGTTCATAAGGCGTCGTCTCAACGGATTTTGATGGTGCCCTATTTAACGTGAATGCGGCCGTCTCTAAAGCATAACCCCAAAACGATAGCGGTAAATCTGTAAGAGACATCATAGATCGCACCATATCAAGTAAAGTACGATTACGACATTCGGACACACCATTATGTTGTGGTGTTCCGGGTGGCGTGAGTTGCGAAACTATTCCGCATTGTTTCAAATGTAAACCAAACTCGTAACACAAATATTCTCCTCCACGATTAGATCGTAGAAAGTTTATTTTCTTGTTATGATGATTTTCGACTTCACTTTGAAATTATTTGAACTTTTCAAATGTTTCAGACTTATGTTTCATTAAGTAGATATACCCATATCTGCTTAAATCATCTGTGAAGGTGAGAAAATAATGATATCCGCCACGAGCTTCAACATTCATTGGACCGCATACATCTATATGTATGATTTCCAACAAATCTGTTGCTCTCTCCATAGTACCGGAGAACGGCGTTTTAGTCATCTTGCCCATGAGGCACGGTTCGCAAGTACCAAGTGATTCATAATCAAGTGGTTCCAAAAGTCCATCAGTATGGAGTTTCTTCATGCGCTTTACACCGATATGACCTAAACGGCAGTGCCACAAATAAGTTGCACTATCATTATCAACTCTGCATCTTTTGGCTTCAACATTATGAATATGTGTATCACTACTATCGAGATTCATTGAAAATAGACCACTCTTCAAGGGTGCATGACAATAAAAGATATTACTCATATAAATAGAACAACCATTATTCTCTGATTTAAATGAATAACCGTCTTGCATCAAACAAGATCCAGATATAATGTTCATGCTCAACGCTGGGACCAAATAACAATTATTTAGGTCTAATACTAATCCCGATGGTAGATGTAGAGGTAGCGTGCCGACCGCGATCACATCGACTTTGTAACCATTTCCCACGCGCATCGTCACCTCGTCCTTCGCCAGTGTTCGCTTAATCCGTAGTCCCTGTTTCAAGTTGCAAATATTAGCAACAGAAACAGTATCAAATACCCAGGTGCTACTGCGAGCTCTAGTAAGGTACACATCAATAACATGTATATCACATATACCTTTGTTCACCTTGCCATCCTTCTTATCCGCCAAATACTTGGGGCAGTTCTGCTTCCAGTGACCAGTCTGCTTGCAGTAGAAGCACTTAGTTTCAGGCTTAGGTCCAGACTTGGGTTTCTTCTCCTGAGCAGCAACTTGCTTGTTGTTCTTCTTGAAGTTCCCCTTCTTCTTCCCCTTGCCCTTTTTCTTGAAACTAGTGGTCTTGTTGACCATCAACACTTGATGCTCCTTCTTGATTTCTACCTCCGCAGCTTTTAGTATTGCGAAGAGGTCGGGAATTGTCTTATACATCCCTTGCATATTATAATTCATCACGAAGCTCTTGTAGCTAGGTGGAAGTGATTGGAGAATTCTGTCAATGACGCAATCATCTGGAAGATTAACTCCCAGTTGAATCAAGTGATTATTATACCCAGACATTTTGAGTATATGCTCATTGACAGAACTGTTCTCCTCCATCTTGCAGCTATAGAACTTATTGGAGACTTCATATCTCTCAATCCGGGCATTTGCTTGAAATATTAGCTTCAACTCCTGGAACATCTCATATGCTCCATGACGTTCAAAACGTCATTGAAGACCCAGTTCTAAGTCGTAAAGCATGGCACATTGAACTATCGAGTAGTCATCAGCTTTGCTCTGCCAAATGTTCTTAACATCGTCAGTTCCATCAGCAGCAGGCCTGGCACCCAGCGGTGCTTTCAGGACGTAATTCTTCTGTGCAGCAATGAGGATAATCCTTAAGTTACGGACCCAGTCCGTATAAGTGCTACCATCATCTTTCAACTTTGCTTTCTCAAGGAACGCATTA
Organism: Triticum aestivum; assembly: GCF_018294505.1. NCBI lineage: Eukaryota > Viridiplantae > Streptophyta > Magnoliopsida > Poales > Poaceae > Triticum > Triticum aestivum. The sequence continues at coordinate 217,383,001 of NC_057809.1, forward strand.
AAATTCAACGGAACAACAGCACAGGCCATCTATCTACAATCAAACATAAACAAGCAAGATACTATCAGGTACTAAGTTCATGATAAATTTAAGTTCAATTAATCATATTACTTAAGAACTCTCACTTAGAAAGACATCCCTCTAATCTTCTAAGTGATCACGTGATCCAAATCAACTAAACCATAACCGATCATCACGTGAAATGGAGTAGTTTTCAATAGTGAACATCACTATGTTGATCATATCTACTATATGATTCACGCTCGACCTTTCGGTCTCAGTGTTCCGGAGCCATATCTGCATATGCTAGGCTCGTCAAGTTTAACCTGAGTATTCTGCGTGTGCAAAACTGGCTTGCACCCGTTGTAGATGGACGTAGAGCTTATCACACCCGATCATCACGTGGTGTCTGGGCACGACGAACTTTGGCAACGGTGCATACTCAGGGAAAACACTTTTATCTTGAAATTTAGTGAGAGATCATCTTATAATGCTACCGTCAATCAAAGCAAGATAAGATGCATAAAAGATAAACATCACATGCAATCAATATAAGTGATATGATATGGCCATCATCATCTTGTGCTTGTGATCTCCATCTCCGAAGCATCGTCATGATCACCATCGTCACCGGCGCGACACCTTGATCTCCATCGTAGCATCGTTTTCGTCTCGCCAATCTTATGCTTCTACGACTATCGCTACCGCTTAGTGATAAAGTAAAGCATTACAGGGCGATTGCATTGCATACAATAAAGCGACAACCATATGGCTCCTGCCAGTTGCCGATAACTTGGTTACAAAACATGATCATCTCATAAAATAAAATTTAGCATCATGCCTTGACCATATCACATCACAACATGCCCTGCAAAAACAAGTTAGACGTCCTCTACTTTTTTTGTTGCAAGTTTTACGTGGCTGCTACGGGCTTAGCAAGAACTAATCTTACCTACGCATCAAAAACCACAACGATAGTTTGTCAAGTTGGTGTTGTTTTAACCTTCACAAGGACTGGGCGTAGCCACACTCGGTTCAACTAAAGTTGGAGAAACTGACACCCGCCAGCCACCTGTGTGCAAAGCACGTCGGTAGAACCAGTCTCGCGTAAGCGTACGCGTAATGTCGGTCCGGGCCGCTTCATCCAACAATACCGCCGAACCAAAGTATGACATGCTGGTAAGCAGTATGAATTATATCGCCCACAACTCACTTGTGTTCTACTCGTGCATATAACATCAACACATAAAACCTAGGCTCGGATGCCGCTGTTGGGGAACGTAGTAATTTCAAAAAAATTCCTACGCACACGCAAGATCATGGTGATGCACAGCAACGGGAGGGGAGAGTGTTGTCTACGTACCCTCTTAGACCGGAAGCGGAAGCGTTATAAAAACGCGGTTGATGTAGTTGTACGTCTTCACGGCCCGACCGATTAAGCACCGAAACTACGGCACCTCCGAGTTTTTGCACACGTTCAGCTCGATGACGATCCCCGAACTCCGATCCAGCAAAGTGTCGGGGATGAGTTCCGTCAGCACGATGGCGTGGTGATGATCTTGATGTTCTACCGTCGCAGGGCTTTGCCTAAGCACCGCTACAATATTATCGAGGATTATGATGGAGGTGGGCACCGCACACGGCTAAGAGATCAATGATCAATTGTTGTGTCTCTGGGGTGCCCCCTGCCCCCGTATATAAAGGAGTGGAGGAGGGGGCCGGCCAAGGAGGGTGGCGCACCCAAGGGGGGGAGTCCAACTCCCACCGGGAGTAGGACTCCCCTTTTTCCTATTAGGAGTAGGAGAGGGAAGGAAGAGGAAGGAGGAAGGAAAGGGGGGGCTGGCCCCCCTCCCAATTCGGATTGGGCTTGGGGGGCGCCCCCTCCCTTGCTCCTTTCCACTAAGGCCCAATAAGGCCCATATACCTCCCGGGGGGTTCCGATAACCTCCCGGTGATCCGGTATTATCCCAATCTTACCCGGAAACTTTCTGGTGTCCAAATATAGTCGTCCAATATATCGATCTTTATGTCTCGACCATTTCGAGACTCCTCATCAAGTCCGTGATCACATCCGGGACTCCAAACAACCTTCGGTACATCAAAATATATAAACTCATAATGAAACTGTCATCGTAACGTTAAGCGTGCGGACCCTACGGGTTCGAGAACAATGTAGACATGACCGAGACATGTCTCCGGTCAATAACCAACAGCGGAACCTGGATGCTCATATTGGCTCCTACATATTCTACGAAGATCTTTATCGGTCAGACCGCATAACAACATATGTTGTTCCCTTTGTCATCGGTATGTTACTTGCCCGAGATTCGATCGTCGGTATCTCAATACCTAGTTCAATCTCGTTATCGGCAAGTCTCTTTACTCGTTCCGTAATACATCATCTTGCAACTAACTTATTAGTTGCATTGCTTGCAAGGCTTAAGTGATGTGTATTACCGAGAGGGCCCAGAGATACCTCTCTAACAATCGGAGCGACAAATCCTAATCTCAAAATACGCCAACCCAACATGTACCTTTGGAGACACCTGTAGAGCACCTTTATAATCACCCAGTTACGTTGTGACGTTTGGTAGCACACAAAGTGTTCCTTCGATAAACGGGAGTTGCATAATCTCATAGTCATAGGAACATGTATAAGTCATGAAGAAAGCAATAGCAACATACTAAACGATCGGGTGCTAAGCTAATGGAATGGGTCATGTCAATCACATCATTCTCCTAATGATGTGATCCCGTTAATCAAATGACAACTCATGTCTATAGTTAGGAAACATAATCATCTTCGATTAACGAGCTAGTCAAGTAGAGGCATACTAGTGACACTTTGTTTGTCTATGTATTCACATAAGTATTACGTTTCCGGTTAATACAATTCTAGCATGAATAATAAACATTTATCATGATATAATGAAATAAATAATAACTTTATTATTGCCTCTAGGGCATATTTCCTTCAGTCACTCGTTGTCGAGCTCGTCGCATCCGGTCGCCCCCGCGCCTCCAATCAACATCTACGAGCTTGGTGGTGAGCTCCTCGGCCGATTCCACCCCTTTCCCCCTTCGATCCGTCTCTCTTTACGCCGTTGTTTGCCATGGCCCAAACCCCTGTGTATGTTTACGTGCGTGCATGTAGTTGCTGCTCCTGCCCTGTCGCTACTGCTGTTGTCCGCGCATGCCCATGCGTGGCCTCGTCGCGGCTTGCTGATGTGCGTGCACACCCACGCGTGGCCTCGGCTTGCTGCTGCTCTGTTTGCTGCTGCCGGCCGCTACTGCGCCCTGCTCCCGTCACTGCGTGTTGTTGCGCCGGTGCCGCTGCTGTTAAGTGCTGTTGCCGCTCCTGCTATCCCACCAGCTAGTGTTGCTGCTACTTGCTCACGCGGCTGCGCTGGTGGTGGCCATGGCCCATGGCTATGGCCTTGTGCGTGTGTCGTGTGTACGTGCGTGAGTACAGACACGGCTGGCTATGCCGCCGGCCGGCCCCTGGTTTAATTAGGCTAGGCTTAGTAGTAGTACTAGTTTAGTTCTAAGTTAGTCTATTAGTAGATGACAAGTAGGCCCCTTTTAATAAGTTAGGTTTATTAGTAAATGTGCCCATGCGTTGCTATAGGTGACAATGCAGTAAACCGAATCAAACAAATGATTAAGTTACATGGACGACTTCTTGTGAATAGAATGCATCGATAGTATCATGAGGTGAAACCCCTCCCAAAAAAACGTATCATGAGGTGACACTAAAAACTACTCCCTTCGTCCGAAAAAATTTGTCCCTCAAATGGATGTATCTAGCACTAATTTGGTGCTAGATACATCCTAGTGCTAGATACATCCATTTGAAGGACAAGCTTGGGACAAGCTTTTTCGGACGGAGGGAGTACATAATTTTATTCAACCATTGATAATGCACGGATAGTATCATTAGGTGACACTAAAACCTATAAAAGTTTATTTAACCATTGATAGGTGGGCACATCAATAAGTCTCGTGTCAGTTTGGTATATTGATGTCCAAGTGCAGGCTTTTAGTTTAGGGATTGTTTAGATCTCCTTCAACTCCATGCTTCACCAACTACCCGGATCGAAGGCCTCTCATACAATTGGTGAAGGTGCTGAAGCCTAGCTTCGTGAAGTCGAAATCACATAGCTTAATATACTTTCGATGGCAATGCCATCGCCAAGTTGTGTAACAATTAGTTGTGAATCCCCCTTCTCACGAACCCGGTCGAAGTGTTATCCGTGACATCGCCATTGTTCCCTTCTCACAAGCTCGCCACCGCCGACCATTACCCTTCACCTCACTCTATTCATCTCGCCGCCCCGCCATTGCCTCCCTCTCCTCCCATCGACCTCCTCCCTACCGTCCCCCTCTTCCACACCATTGGCCTCCTCCCTAGTGGCGTCATCTTCCCCGAGATAGAACACCTCCCCACTTTCGGCCTATGCTATGTTCGTGGCGAACCCCTCAACCAACAAAAGCTGACCATCACATCCCAAATGGTGTGGCTCCTCCACGGAAGCTGGAGCACAACACTGAAACTTCAACATTTTTAGACATTTTAGAATAGGCTCACATGTATGTTTCTTGCCCTGGAGTTGCCACCAAGTGAAATATTTAAGCAAAGCAATGTTAACTTTAGCTAGAAATATAGTATATCTCCTCTGGTAATAGCTCATCTAAAAATAATGATGTTTTCACTTGTATACTTTGCATGTAATCTTTCATCAAGCTCCCACACATAAATATAAAATTACCGTCATTTGACATTCAATCGCCAATTATAGTTTTCTCTAATGAACCTTTTTATTCTATTTTTTGTTGGCTCTACCGAGAATATCAAGGTCACAGTTATCAGATAGATAACACTGGAAAAATTGCATGTGCATTACAACGGGTACATGTGTCATATAGGTGACGGCTAGCTCCACGCCGACGGAGAACAACAACACACCGAGCAGCATATGCCATTAGCATAACAAATATAACTGCAAATTAACTTACTGTAATCTTAGTATTAAGAAACCATGAAGGCATGTTAGGCGTACTCTCGAAAAAAAAACCATGAAGGCATGAAGCTTAGTACCGTAAACTACAACATCATGATGAGAATGTTAAAACCGCTTCCATTTTCAAAATATATATTTACAACTATGTGTGTTAATGTTTACCATCGACACATTTATAAGGAAAGAATCAAAATTGTAAAATCAAAACTGGAAAACGTTACCCCGATCCAAAAAAAAAATCAGTTCCTTCATATGTACTCCAAGGCATGAACACGTTTCATCCTAGAATAGTTTCCTTACCAAAACTCGTATGCGCTCACGGATTATATAGAAACCAAAAAGAGATTAAGGGTATAGATTCAACGATACAGACAAAAAGGCAGACCAAACAGTACAGTACTCCATCCTTGTATATACTGGCCAAAAAGCAACTTCAAATAATTTACACTACTTCAACACCCCATGTTGATTGTGAAGCAGAACAAACAGTACAAATTCCAATCTAATATGCCTTGAAGAAGAAAGGAATTTCCAACCATGTACAAGAAGAAAGGAATTTCCGAGTGCATAATTATTTGTTATATTTGCAACATTTTTTGTTTGCTCCTTATAAAATAAAGCAAATCCGACATAATTTGTTGGCATGGTAGGAAAAAAAATTCAGGACCGAGATTTGGAATGCCACACAACCAAAAGGATTAACCTTGCAACTGTGATCCTATATTGCAAACCAAGATAACCATAGAACAAACTGCCCTGATGGGTGTACCAGAATGTGTTTTCTTCTACCAATAATAGAAGAGACCAGCAAAGAAGTTCAGAGAAATCGTTGCTATGAGAAAAGTTAAAAAAATGTCCAGTCATAAAAATTTGCCTACTACATCACACCGAGCATCACAGTACCTGGGACAATCATTTCTTCAAAAAGGTACCCATCAAAGCAGCCATCAATAATTCCGGCCAATGTCATGTTATACCATCAAGAGATTCAATATATTATTTAAATGAGCTATCTTGATATCTTAGGGTCTGCAACCCCAAACCAAGATAACCGTAGGACAAACTGTCCTGGTGGGTGTACCAAAATGTGTTCTCTTCTGCCATCAATAGAAGTAAGAGACCAGCAAAGAAGTTAAGAGAAATCGTTGGTATGAGAAAAGTTTAAAAAAATGTCCAATCATAAAAATCTGCCTACTACATCACAGTAACACCAGAATATTGATCAAGACTTCTGCAATGACATTCTGTAGACCCCCCCCCCCCCCCCCCGCCCCGAGCTAGATTAAGGTCCATCCCTTTATACCCTAAGCACTGCCTAACAGCAGCACTCTTGTAAATTCTTTATCTACTCCCTCCGTTCCTAAATATTTGTCTTTCTAGAGATTAGATTTCAACAAGTGACTACATACGGATCAAAATGAGTGAATCTACACTCTAAAATATGTCTATATACATCCGTATGTGGTAACCATTTGAAACCTCTAGAAAGACAAATATTTAGGAATGGAGGGAGTATAATGCAAAGGCAGAGCACCTGTCAATTTTTCCTCAAAAAAACATCTACAATAACATGCAATTTTTTTCGACCCACTTAGTAGTAGGTTTTGTGTCCAGTAGTAGGGTATGTGACTTGGAGTACAACAAATTTACATCAGATATTTTTCAGAGAGACAAATAACATCCAACAACTACTCGGGATAACAAAAAGGATAATACTTTTCCATAACAATGTACACGACTGTATACCTTCTCTATTTGCCCTTTCCGCTTTTCAGAGGAAAATGCTGACAATACTTAAGTATTTTCATAACCGCCTTTCTGAGGCCAAAGAATCTGGGCATCCACTATCTTCTAATGCACCTTCAGAAGCAGACTATCATAATATGCCTTTTATTAGCTTCTTAACTCCAGAGGAATGCATTGCAGAATTCCTTTGTTAGAGAACTATATAGTACTAACATAATTTGAACTCAGGCTTTCATCTGTTGTCCTTTTACCCTTATTCTCAAGCAGAGATCACAGCGAATATATCAAGTATATACCAAAATTATAATAAACATCCCATGAAGGTCATTGGCACATATGTACAACTAAAGCCTCTGCGAAACCTGAGGAGATCAAAGACGACATGAACATGGACGCTGAACATACAGCCTGCTACATATAATTCATGGATATAACAATACAACACAGCATAAGAATGCAATGCCTGGAGCTAAATCTATCAATTTTAGCACATGGAGCATCTATTACTACACCTTGTGTCTGCACAAACAAACAATTTCTGCTAAAATCGATTGTACAAAAGTAGAACGATGGCTTAGGCCAGACGGGAGCTCAGGGAATTTAGTGTGCAACTTGCTCTCGACATGCTTTTCCACCACCATCCACATGGTCCCAGCGTGTGCGGGGATTAGGATTATCATACTCATCATCAAGATGTTGTGGCCATTCCAGCGGGAGTCATAGAACGCGGGGGCTTCCTGAGCATGCAGCAACGGAGGCGCAGGTGGTATCTGGCCCCAGTCAACAACACAGCCCCCCTACATCGATGCCGGCAGGAGCACGCCTTTGCCCACCAAGTACTCGGCGGCGAGGCGGCCGGCCTCCATGAACTCCTCGTACCTGTGTCGCACGGGCGCGCCTGCTTGAATGGATGGCGGCGTCGGCGGCGGCGGGTAAAAGTGCTTCTGGCCTCGACGACGGCCGGGCGCATGGCGGCGGCCTCCTTGGGGGCCGTGAGGCGGGAGGGCCAGCCCTTGAGAACCCAGGGGCCCCACGTCTCACCGACGGCAGTGAGCTGCATGACGCAGGTCCAGAGCAACATGGTGGTGGCGACGCGCACCATCTAGAGCTTCATCTGTGACCGTGCCGCGGACGACGGCGGCGCTGGCGCACGGCGTACTCACCCTGCCTTCTCCACAAATGCTCTCCCTCCACCAGTAGTTCGAGCGCTCGCGCGGGGCGCGGCAGCCGCCGGCGACCGCGCGGATGGACGACGACGCGTAGGTGGTGTGGAGGCAGAAGTCGGAGAGCGTCGTGCCGCCTTCACCTTCTCGTCGTCCGCCGCCGCTCTGGAAACGAAGCGGATAAGATACACTGAGGGGAAGGAGCACTGCGGGTTGAATATTCCGAATGACAGGTTGGTTTTATGAAAAAACGAATAATTATTTTTAGCAGACTTTTGGGTCACTGCACAGCGAATGGCCGGATGGGCTGAGGCCCAAGTGGCAACGCTTCAGCCATGTGAGACGATCTCAGGGCAAGGCCCAGGTAGTAGTACGTATGCAAATTTTGCTTTTTAGCAGACTTTTGGGTCACTGCGCAGCGGATGGCCGGATGGGCTGAGGCCCAAGTGGCAACACTTCAGCCATGTGAGACGATCTCAGGGCAAGGCCCAGGTAGTAGTACGTATGAAAATTCTGCGACGTGGTTCTCCGAATTAGTACCACCTCGTATGTATGTTTTAAATTCAAACTGAAAGCGTAAATTTACAACAAGAAAGCGTATTGTGACGGTGAACCCACGGAGTCAATCCGCGTTTTATTATATATACTAGCAAAAGCGCCCGTGCGTTGCAACGGGAGAAAAAAATTTATCTCCAATGGTTATGATCACAATTTGCTGTATCACCAAGATTCCTTATCAATCTCAATTTTATGAAATCATGAACATTTTTTGAAACTCGTGAACATATTTCAAATTAATGAACACTTCAAATTTTTAAACATTTTTTAAATCAAGAACTTTTTTGAATTCATGAACATTTTATACTATTTGTAAAGTTATTTAAAAATTATGAACATTGTTTTAACAATTTTCTCGACTGCTAGCGCTCCATCTATCATGTCCTCATTTGACCGTATTGAATTAGATTGACAAAACTACCTTTTGTTTCCTCCGCTCTCTGCTCTCTCCTAGCACTCCCGACTCCCCAACGCCTGCTCTCTCTCTTCTACTCGGCCGGCTCATCCGACCGGAGTAGCCTGCAGACAAAGGTGAAACTGAATATATGTTGATTATTTCTGTGACCCGAAAGAAATATCTATTTTTGATTAAATCCCTTGTATTTCTTTTTTTCAAGTTTTCTTTTTTTACACAAAAGTTTCTGTTTAATTGAGAAAGAAGAGAGGGAGCCCATTAGCCAGCGCAGCCCAACACCGTCGGGCCTAACTTAACTTTTTTCACGTCCAGGTCGGCCCACCTTACTCCCGTTAACCCTAGCAGCCAGGGAGACCGATCCCCTCGTCTCCCTCCAGCGCCGCCCCACACCAGCCTCGACCCTCCCTCATCTTCCTCCGCACATCGCTGGTGACCGCCGCCACCGGGGAAGCCAAGCAGATGAGCATGCCGCCATGGACGCCTCGCCTCTGCCTCGCGCTACCCACCGGATCTGGTTCTCCATGTTGAGATCCGCCCGTTCCGGGCCTCCACTCGCCCCGCTCGCCAACCGCTGGAGCCCCAAATCCCGCCGGCGCCATGACCCGCCGCCAGGAGCTCGGGTTCAGGCCACGACGACTGCTTCCTTCCACCGCACAGCACCCCGCGCGCCCAAATCCCTCCTCCTCCTCTGGTTTTATGAGACCTTGGGCATTGTTTTCGCCACCGTTCCCTTTCTTGATCGATTCGTGTGTACCTCATCCGCCTGACCTGTGTTTGCGGATTAGTTGTTCGCTCTGGTTAGATTGGATATAAATTCGCGATGTGGGATTATTATTAGCCGAACAAGCACAGGAGGCCCAGCCAGGCGACGCATAATTCTTTGCGGAGAAAGAATCGAATCGTTTTTACTCAATTACTTTTGTACTGCGGGTTTATTTCCATAAAAGTCAAGGGGTTTTCTGAAAAACGCCGTGACGGTGAACCCGGAGACCCAATCCGTGCTTTATTATTAGGGAGATATATATATATATATATATATTAGGGATAGATTTATTTGTTTAGGTGAATAGTATATGACATGTGGGCCACACCTGCTCTTTTGACTAGTCAAGTTGACTTGGTCAATTCGAACTAATTAAATATAATAATTCCAGAAATTCTAGAATATTAGTAAATTATTGAAAAATAATATAAAATAATCCGTAACTCGGATGAAAAAATGTTATACATGAAAGTTGCTCAGAACGACGAGAAGATTTCGGATTCGCGGTCCATTCGTCCGCTACACATCCCTAGCATAGTGAGCATCGAACCCTTCCCCTCTGGTTCGACTGTTCGAAAATGCCAAATTTCAGGAAAACATTCCCGGATGTTATCCCCTTCGCCGGTATCGTGTAGTGTCGTGTTAGAAAACGTCTAGCTCTGCTTGTTGTCCTGTTATGCACTTGCTTGCTATGTATTTACTGTTCCCCCCTCTTCTCTCCGGTAGACCCCAAGACCGCTGTTGATGCCCTTGTGATCGAGTACAACACCGACGACCCTTCTTCCCTTTCAGTAATAGGCGAAGATTGCCAGGAGAAGAACGGAGTTGGGGTGGAGATGCAGAGCCTGTAGCTTATAATGGCGGAGGACAGAGAAAAAGAACTCGGAGAAGGGAGGCACCAGGCCAGCAGCAATGACGCTTACGAAGAATGGATAGAAGGTGCTCCCTTGACCCTCAGGGGTGGCGGAGTCGACCTTGAACACCTTCGCCCCGTCGATGCCCCGCACCGCCGCCATCCGGCGCAACTGGGCGTGGCTCGCCTCCGACACGTTCGGCGAGTCCAGGGCAGACGAGTACCAAGCTACGGTCGGGGGCTGACGAGGCGCCATGGCTTCCTAGGTCTCACGGTCGAAGTAGATCTGGAAATTTTGGAGGAAGGAAGGAGAGGCGCAAGAAAGGGGATTTGAGCAGCAACCGGAGAAAGCAAAAAACAAAGCCTAGGCAGATGCCGCTCCTTTATCAACTCGCGCGGTTGCTAAGGCGCCCACGTCCAATCAGTCGCCACGCGGCGCCCAAGGCCGCAGGCTGTTAGGGCCCGCGGCGCTTCGCTCTTGCCCTTCCGCCTCCCTGCACGGCCAAGTTCGGGCGCGCCTTGGGCCCGGGGGCTACTGTCGGCATTCTGGGAACGGGGGTCCCTAGACTTGCCTGCCTGCGGCGTGGCTCAAAGGGGGGCCCAACACGGCCCATCTTCATCAACACAGACCCAAGACCCTCGCGAGGGGCCAAGCCTCGCGGGGCGGACGACACGGAGCTTCCTCAGGCACGACCTCATCAGGCTGGCTCGCGAGGAGGCGGAGAGATCAAGGCGGGGTACCTCACGAGGTGCCCGTGACGCAAGCCATGACGACCAAAGGCGCCAGGCGGGTGCCAGCCCGCGCAGTGTCCTCCTTTCCTCTTTGGTGTAAAGGGAGAAAGCGCAGCCGCGGAGTATCGAGGCATCAGGCAAAGGTTGCCATTTCGGTGCAACAAGACCAAGACCAGGATGACTGCAAGACGGAGGTCATTGTGGAGCCCAAGACGGCGTCACCACCAGAGCTTTGTGCAGGCGAAGACTACTTTTGTCAGGATAGCTAGTACTAGCTGTCCCCCTTCAAATTAGCCCGCCATTGTTGGCTCCCTTTCCGCTCGATATTTGGGAAGAGGACCAAGGCCTCTATAAATAGGACCAGCCACCCACAGGGCAAAGGGGCAGAGAAAAAAGAGAGAGAGGAAAAGAGAGAGAGTTTTAGGGGGTCGAGACCAACGATAGAAGAGAGAGAGAGAGAGAGAAGGGTGACTGAACTCCTCCCAGTAGTTCATCGCCCCAGCCAAGAACAGACCCTCACGAGGCTGTTCTTCCTTGTATTGTTCCTCATCATTAGCCCAAGAGGCAATCCACCACACCACACACTGGAGTAGGGTATTACACCACAACGGTGGCCCGAACCAGTATAAACCCTGTGTCTCTTGTGTTGTTCTTTCCATAGCTTAGATCTTAGCGAGGCGGAGGGGTGCAGGTAGGTAGGAGGCGAAATGTCCGCGCGCACCCCAGTGTTCGAATCTCAAGGGTCTGCCGGAACCCGAAATCCGACAGTCGGGTTGCGGCGTATCGTTTGGCCGAGGCCGGGCATGACCCAGGAAAGTGTGTCCGACCAGAGTTAATTGAGCGTGGTGGGTAAGTTGGTGCACCCCTGCAGGGAAGAAAACATCTATCGATAGCATGTCCTAGGTAACGGATACTTGGAGTTGTATCCTGATCGATACAACTAGAACTGGATACTTGAGGTGATAACTGGATAGTATGGCTCTAGGATTGCTTTCTCGTAGGGAGTCGAGGAACAATCTCTGGGCGAGGTTGATAACACTACTACTAATTTACTTTATGCTAGTATGCACTCTTCTAATGCTGCAAGACCGTTGAAGATGCTAGTCTTCGATAGGACTTGGCTCTCCCTCTATTCTGGCATTCTGTAGTTCAGTCCACAGATACAACCCATTTCATTGATACCGATGCGTATGTAGTGTAGATCCTTGCTTGCGAGTACTTTGGATGAGTACTCACGGTTGCTTTGCTACCCTCTTTTCCCCCTTCTTTCTTCTTTCCGGTTGTTGCAACCAGATGGTGGATCCCAGGAGCCAGATGCCACCCAGTCGACTACTACTACTACCCGATGGAGCCTACTACTACGTGGATGCCGCCGAGGACCAGGAGTAGTTAGGAGGTCCCAGGCAGGAGGCCTTGCCTTTTTGATCGATGTTGCTTTTGTGCTAGCCTTCTTAAGGCATCCTTGTTTAACTTATGTTTGTACTCAGATATTGCTGCTTCCGCTGACTCGTTGTATTCGAGCCTATGTATTCGAGCCCCCGAGGCCCCTGGCTTGTAATATAAAGCTTGTATTATTTTAATTTGTGTCTAGAGTTGTGTTGTGATATCTTCTCGTGAGTCCCTGATCTTGATCGTACACATTTGCGCGTATGATTAGTGTACAATTGAATCGGGGGCATCACAAGTTAGTATCAGAGCCGACTGCCTGTAGGTATCCCCTTTCAAACTCCTTGGCCGAGGTTGAGTCTAGTCTTTTGAAAACTGATTTACTAACATGGATGTGTGGCTTACGGTCCCACGTCGCCATTGGGTGGTATTAGGATCTTTTATTCCTCGTCTATACTCTGGGACTCTAATCTATCTTCCATTCGGGTTAAACGATTTTGCTAACTCTAACATTAGGATCTCATAACTACTTCCTCCCGGAGAGCCCCTTATTACAGATGATCGCCTGCTGCACCAGAAGATTCCGAAGATACTCTACGATGTTCTCTTGAGACTTTGTGCCCGTCGCTTTTGCAATTACCTAGCACCGATATATCCTTATGGATAACTACGTACACTTGTCATTCATACAGTCATTCCCTGTTGCTGTTGTTATTACAAGATGCCCCGAAATACTCTTCGTTGCCCCGAGAATCCCTTATGCTTACTGCCCTGCAGTTCTTTGCCGCATGAATACCCCTAGGGTAATTCCTCACACTTATCGAGTATTCGCTCATCCCTAGTTGTTCTTGTGTTTCACAAAATTCGTCAAAATACTATTCGATCTTCTGAAAATCCTTAAGTAGCATATTGCTCTCCTTCTTCCTTACCTGCTTGCATTTTGGTTAATTCCATATGTGTAGCAATATTCATTAAAATCCTTTGCGATTGTCGTCCTTACCCTGTCGATTCAACATGTGTGTGAATGCACGCAATCATCAGTTGTTCCCTGGAAATTTTTCTTCCAACTCAGACGTCATTCCGGACATGAGCTGGTTCTTGGCAAATCAAACCTTTAATGATTTGTTGGAAATATGCCCTAGAGGCAATAATAAAATGGTTATTATTATATTTCCTTGTTCATGATAATTGTCTACTTTTCATGCTATAATTGTGTTATCCGGAAATCGTAATACATGTGTGAATACATAGACCACAACATGTCCCTAGTGAGCCTCTAGTTGGCTAGCTCGTTGATCAATAGATGGTTATGGTTTCCTGACCATGGACATTGGATGTCGTTGATAACGGGATCACATCATTGGGAGAATGATGTGATGGACAAGACCCAATCCTAAGCATAGCACAAGACCGTGTAGTTCATCTACTAAAGCTTTTCTAATGTCAAGTATCATTTCCTTAGACCATGAGATTGTTCAACTCCCGGATACCGTAGGAATGCTTTGGGTGTGCCAAACGTCACAACGTAACTGGGTGGCTATAAAGGCACACTACGGGTATCTCTGAAAGTGTCTGTTGAGTTGGCATGAATCGAGACTGGGATTTGTCACTCCGTGTGATGGAGAGGTATCTATGGGCCCACTCGGTAAGACATCATCAAAATGAGCTCAATGTGATCAAGGAGTTGATCACGGGATGATGTGTTACGGAACGAGTAAAGAGACTTGCCGGTAACGAGATTGAACAAGGTATAGGGATACCGACGATCGAATCTCGGGCAAGTATCATACCGGTAGACAAAAGGAATTGTATGCGGGATTGATCGAATCCCCGACATCATGGTTCATCCGATGAGATCATCGTGGAACATGTGGGATCCAACATGGGTATCCAGATTCCGCTGTAGGTTATTGGCCAGAGAGATGTCTCGGTCATGTCTGCATGATTCCCGAACCCATAGGGTCCACACACTTAAGGTTCAGTGACGCTAGAGTTGTTATGGGAAATAGTATAAAGTTACCGAATGTTGTTCGGAGTCCCATATGAGATCCCGGACATCACGAGGAGTTCCGGAATGGTCGGGAGGTGCAGATTTATATATGGGAAGTCATCATACGGTCACCGGAAGTGTTCGGGGGTTTATCGGTATTATACAGGGACCACCGAAGGGGTTCCAGGGGTCCACCGGGAGGGTCCACCTGCCCTGGAGGGCCCTATGGGCTGTATGTGGAAGGGAACTAGCCCCTAAGTGGGCTGGGCGCCTCCCCCTAGGGCCCATGCGCCTAGGGTTGGGGGGGACCCCAAAGGGGGCGCCCCCTTTGGCTTGGGGGCAAGCCCCCTCCCCTTGGCCGCCGCCCCCCTCTAGATCTCATCTAGAGGGGCCGGCCCCCTTCCCCTTCACCCTATAAATAGAAGGGTGGAGGGAGGGCAGCAACACCACTTCCAAGGCACAACCCTCCCTCTCCCAACACCTCCTCCTCCTCCGTTGAGCTTGGCGAAGCCCTGCCGGAGAACTGCGAGCTCCACCACCACGCCGTCGTGCTGCCGGAGTTCTTCCCCAACTTCTACTTCCCCCTTGCTGGATCAAGAAGGAGGAGACGTCCCCGGGCTGTACGTGTGTTGAACGCGGAGGCGCCGTTGTTCGGCGCTTAGATCAGAATCAACCGCGATCTGAATCGCTGCAAGTACGACTCCTTCATTCGCGTTCTTGTAACGCTTCCGTTTCGCGATCTTCAAGGGTATGAAGATACACTCCCCTTTCTCTCGTTGCTAGTCTCTCCATATATTGATATTGGTGATGCATAGAAATTTTTTAATTTCTGCAACGATCCCCAACTGCGGCATCATGAGCTAGGTCTATGCGTAGTTTCTATGCACGAGTAGAAGACAAGTTGTTGTGGGCATTGATTTTGTCAATTTACTTGCCGTTACTAGTCTTATCTTGATTCGGCGGCATCGTGGGATGAAGCGGCCCAGACCGACCTTACACGTACGCTTACGTGAGACATGTTCCACCGACTGACATGCACTAGTTGCATAAGGTGGCTAGCGGGTGTCTGTCTCTCCCACTTTAGTCGGATCGGATTCGATGAAAAGGGTCCTTATGAAGGGTAAATAGAAATTGGCATATCACGTTGTGGTTTTGCGTAGGTAAGAAACGTTCTTACTAGAAACCCATAGCAGCCACGTAAAAACATGCAACAACAATTAGAGGACGTCTAACTTGTTTTTGCAGGGTATGCTATGTGATGTGATATGGCCAAAAGAATGTGATGAATGATATATGTGATGTATGAGATTGATCATGTTCTTGTAATAGGAATCACGACTTGCATGTCGATGAGTATGACAACCGACAGGAGCCATAGGAGTTGTCTAAATTATTTATGACCCGCGTGTCACTGAAAACACCTTGTAATTACTTTACTTTATTGCTAACCGTTAGCCATAGTAGTAGAAGTAATAGTTGGCGAGACAACTTCATGAAGACACGATGATGGAGATCATGGTGTCATGTCGGTGACGATGATGATCATGGCGCCCCGAAGATGGAGATCAAAAGGAGCACAATGATATTGGCCATATCATGTCACTATTTGATTGCATGTGATGTTTATCATGTTTTACATCTTATTTGCTTAGAACGACGGTAGCATAAATAAGATGATCCCTCACAATAATTTCAAGAAAGTGTTCCCCCCTAACTATGCACCGTTGCTAAGGTCCGTTGTTCCGAAGCACCACGTGATGATCGGGTGTGATAGGTTCTAACGTTCGCATACAACGGGTGTAAGCCAGATTTACACACGCAATACACGTAGGTTGAGTTGACGAGCCTAGCATGTACAGACATGGCCTCGGAACACGGAAGACCGAAAGGTCGAACATGAGTCGTATATAAGATACGATCAACATGAAGATGTTCACCGATGATGATTAGTCTGTCTGACGTGATGATCGGACACGGCCTAGTTGACTCGGATCATGTATCACTTAGATGACTAGAGGGATGTCAATCTGAGTGGGAGTTCATTAAATAATTTGATTAGATGAACTTAATTATCATGAACATAGTATAAAACTTTGCAATATGTCTTGTAGATCAAATGTCCCACGCTAATGTTGCCCTCAACTTCAACGCGTTCCTAGAGAAAACCAAGCTGAAAGATGATGGCAGCAACTACACGGACTGGGTCCATAACCTGAGGATTATCCTCATAGCTGCCAAGAAAGCATATGTCCTTGAAGCACCGCTAGGTGAAGCACCTGTTTTCCCAGCAACTCAAGACGTTATGAATGCCTGGCAGTTGCGTAGTGATGATTACTCCCTGGTTCAGTGCGGCATGCTTTACAGTTTAGAACCGGGGCTCCAAAAGTGTTTTGAGCAGCACGGAGCATATGAGATGTTCCAAGAGTTCAAAATGGTTTTCCAAGCTCATGCCCGGGTCAAGAGATATGAAGTCTCCGACAAGTTCTACAGTGGTAAGATGGAGGAGAATAGTTATGTCAGTGAGCACATACTCAAAATGTCTGGGCTGCACAACCGCTTGTCTCAGCTGCGAGTTAATCTCCCGGATGATGCGGTCGTTGACAGAATCCTTCAGTCACTCCCAGCTAGCTACAAGAGCTTTGTGATGAATTTCAATATGCAGGGGATGGAGAAAACCATTCCTGAGGTATATTCAATGCTGAAATCAGCGGAGGTGGAGATCAAAAAGGAACATCAAGTGTTGATGGTCAATAAAACCACTAGTTTCAAGAAAGGCAAGGGTAAGAAGAACTTCAAGAAGGACGACAAGGGAGTTGCCGCGCCCGGCAAGCAAGCTGCCGGGAAGAAGCCAAAGCATGGACCCAAGCGTGAGACTGAGTTCTTTTATTGCAAGGGAAACGGTCACTAGAAGCGGAACTGCCCCAAGTACTTAGTGGATAAGAAGGCCAGCAATACCAAAGGTATATATGATATACATGTTATTGATGTGTACCTTACCAACACTCGTAGTAGCTCCTGGGTATTTGATACCAGTGCAGTTGCTCATATTTGTAACTCAAAACAGGAGCTGCGGAATAAGCAGAGACTGGCGAAGGACGAGGTGACAATGCGCGTCGGGAATGGTTCCAAGGTCGATGTGATCGCCGTCGGCACGTTGCCACTACATTTACCTATGGGGTTAGTTTTAAACCTCAATAATTGTTATTTAGTGCCAGCTTTGAGCATGAACATTGTATCTGGATCTCGTTTAATGCGAGATGGCTACTCATTTAAATCCGAGAATAATGGTTGTTCCATTTATATGAGGGATATGTTTTATGGTCATGCCCCGCTGGTCAATGGTTTATCCTTATTTAATCTCGAACGTGATGTCACACATGTCCATAGTGTGAATACCAAGAAGTGTAAGTTTGATAATGATAGTGCCACATACTTGTGGCACTGCCGCCTTGGTCACATTGGTGTCAAACGCATGAAGAAACTCCATGCAGATGGACTTTTGGGGTCTCTTGATTATGAACCATTTGACACGTGCGAGCCATGCCTCATGGGCAAAATGACCAAGACTCCGTTCTCCGGAACAATGGAGCGAGCAACCAACTTATTGGAAATCATACATACTGATGTGTGCGGTCTAATGAGCGTTGAGGCTCGCGGTGGCTATCGTTATGTTCTCACCCTCACTGATGACTTGAGTAGATATGGGTATGTCTACTTAATGAAACACAAGTCTGATACCTTTGAAAAGTTCAAGGAATTTTAGAATGAGGTTGAGAATCAACGTGACAGAAAAATAAAGTTCTTACGATCAGATCGTGGGGGAGAATATTTGAGTCATGAATTTGGCACACACTTAAGGAAATGTGGAATTGTTTCACAGCTCATGCTGCCTGGAACACCTCAGCGTAATGGTGTGTCCGAACGTCGTAATCGCACTCTATTAGATATGGTGCAATCTATGATGTCTCTTACCGATATACCACTATCATTTTGGGGTTATGCTTTAGAGACTGCCGCATTCACGTTAAATAGGGCTCCGTCGAAATCCGTTGAGACGACACTGTATGAATTATGGTTTGGAAAGAAACCTAAGTTGTCGTTTCCGAAAGTTTGGGGATGCGATGCTTATGTCAAGAAACTTCAACCTGAAAAGCTCGAACCCAAGTCAGAAAATTGCGTCTTCATAGGATACCCTAAGGAAACTATTGGGTATACCTTATACCTCAGATCCTAATGCAAGATCTTTGTTGCCAAGAATGGATCCTTTCTAGAGAAAGAGTTTCTCTCAAAAGAAGTAAGTGGGAGGAAAGTAGAACTCGATGAAGTACTGCCTCTTGAACCGGAAAGTAGCGCAACTCAAGAAAATGTTTCTGTGGTGCCTGCACCGACTAGAGAGGAAGTTAATGATGATGATCAAGGAACTTCAGATCAATTTACTACTGAACTTCGTAGGTCCACAAGAACACGTTCCACACCAGAATGGTATGGCAACCCTGTCCTAGAAATAATGTTGTTAGACAACGGTGAACCTTCGAACTATGAAGAAGCAATGGCGGGCCCAGATTCCAACAAATGGCTTGAAGCCATGAAATCCGAGATAGGATCCATGTATGTAAACAAAGTATGGACTTTGACAGACTTGCCCGATGATCGGCGAACCATAGAAAATAAATGGATCTTTAAGAAGAAGACGGACGCGGATGGCAATGTGACCATCTATAAAGCTCGGCTTGTCGCTAAGGGTTATCGACAAGTTCAAGGGGTTGACTACGATGAGACCTTGAAAGCACAAGTGCTCCCTGGGTGGTTTTGGTAATTAATGTCAACATATCTCTTGTTGGACTAACACTTTTACCTAGTATGTTTCAGATAAGTTCAACAATGGAGTGGCATGGACTAGAGGATGTGGAACCCCTTCAAGATGCTAAGGACAAAGGATTGGCTCAAGCTTCAAGATCAAGACTCTACATTTTCTATTTTAGTGATCCAAGATCACATTGAGTCTATAGGAAAAGCCAATACTATCAAGAGGGGATGAGGTGTTGCTTAATGGCTTGCTTGCTCAAAGTGCTTAGTGATATGCTCCAAAACCCTCAACTACCTTCCCACATCCACATATGACCTAAACCAAAAGTCAAACTCGGCCCCACCGATTCTTTCTATCCGGCGCCACCGAGTTTCAAATGTCATAGCCACTGCCACAAACCCTAGCAAATCGGTCTCACCGATAGGGATCTCGGTCTCACCGAGATGGGATTGTAATCTCTCTGTTTCCCTTCGTAACGTTTTGGCCTTACCGAGATGAGCGATCGGTCCCACCGAGATTGCAATGTAAACTCTCTATTTCCCTTCTGTAACATTTCGGTCTCACCGAGATGAGCGAATCGGTCCCACCGAGTTTACCTGACCAACTCTCTGGTTAGCTTATTACCAAAATCAGTCCCAGCGAGTTTGTGTAATCAGTCACACCGAGATTACGTTATGCCCTAACCCTAACCATATCGGTCCTACCGAGTTGCATCTCAGTCCCACCGAAAATCCTAACGGTCACTAGGTTTGCTGAATCGGTCCGACCGAGTTTAACCATTCGGTCCCACCGAGTTTGGCAAATTGTGTGTAATGGTTAGATTTTGTGTGGAGGCTATATATACCCCTCCACCCACTCTTCATTCATGGAGAGAGCCATCAGAACATACCTACACTTCCAATACACATTTTCTGAGAGAGAACCACCTACACTTGTGTTGAGGTCAAGATATTCCATTCCAACCATATGAATCTTGATCTCTAGCCTTCCCCAAGTTGCTTTCCACTCAAATCTTCCTTCCACCAAATCCAAATGTTGTGAGAGAGAGTTGAGTGTTGGGGAGACTATCATTTGAAGCACAAGAGCAAGGAGTTCATCATCAACACACCATTTGTTACTTCTTGGAGAGTGGTGTCTCCTAGATTAGCTAGGTGTCACTTGGGAGCCTCCGACAAGATTGTGGAGTTGAACCAAGGAGTTTGTAAGGGCAAGGAGATCGCCTACTTCGTGAAGATTTACCGCTAGTGAGGCAAGTCCTTCGTGGGCGACGGCCGTGATGGAATAGACAAGGTTGCTTCTTCGTGGACCCTTCGTGGGTAGAGCCCTCCGTGGACTCGCGCAACCGTTACCCTCCATGGGTTGAAGTCTCCATCAATGTGGATGTACGATAGTACCACCTATCGGAACCACGACAAAAACATCCGTGTCTCCAATTGCGTTTGAATACTCCAAACCCTTCTCTTTACATTCTTGCAAGTTGCATGCTTTACTTTTCGCTGCTCATATACTCATTGCATACTTGCTTGATATGTATTGTGTTTGTTAAACTTGTGCTTAAACTCCACTTAAACCTAAGAATATTAAAAACTGCAACTTTTGGCACTTAGTGTCTAATCACCCCCCTCTAGACACCTCTTCTCGATCCTTTCAATTGGTGTCAGAGCATTGGTCTCCATTGCCTTGGTTTAAACACCATTGGAGGAAGATGGATGTGTCTACTTTGGGGAGTCTTAGACATAGAGTGCCTATTCTTGATGGAGAGTATTTTCATGAGTGGAAAAATGAAATGCTTGAGATTTTCAATGAATATCATTTGAACAAGTACATTACTAGCCCTTGTGCACCTCATGTTGATCCTTTGCACCCTACCCTAGATGAAGATATTGACATGATTCACAATCTTAGAACTGTTAATCTTATCACTAGAGGCTTGCCTAGAAACTTGATTAGATGTTTGCCGACTCTTAAGTGTGCCTACACCATATGGAAATTTCTTGAGGAACTCTTTCCTAATTACTCCTTGAAAGATCTAGATGAAATCCTCCATAAGTCTATTGCTTTGATTAAGATGAGTTCCAATGATCCCAAATTTGGTGACTGCTTATTTGAGCTTACTAATCTTACGAGTGCCAAAGGAGATGTTGGAATCATTAGAAATATCATTTCTAGAGCTATTAGAATTCATAAAGATAACTATAGAAATGATCATTTATCTAATGAATTGCCCTCTCTAGGAACTGATCAATCACAACATGATGTTGAACATGAATACTCGGATGATGATGATGATGATGATGATGATGATGATGATAGTGACTATGATCTCGATGATGCGATGAGACACTTTGGTCTTATGGCAAATCTTAGTGGCTACATGGCTGGAGGAAAGGAATGGGTCCTTGATAGTGGATGTACTGATCATATGACCAGAGATAAAGATATGTTCCGTGAGCTTGCTGAAAATGACGGCCCTCGAAAATATGTCACTTTTGGTGATAATTCAAAGGGAAGGTGGTTGGCCTTGGTAAGGTGGCCATCTCACATGATAGCTCCATACAAAATGTCATGCTCGTTGAATCCCTTGGATACAATTTACTTTCAGTTTCTAGACTTGCGGATTTCAGTTTCAATGTCTTATTCACTGAAGTAGATTGCCAAGTGTTTCGTAGAGACAATCATAAAATGGTCTTTACCGGTATACGTAGAGGAGATCTTTACATTGTTGATTTCACTAAAAAGGCTCAACCTAGAACTTGCTTAATTACCAAATCTTCTAAAGGCTGGTTGTGGCATAGATGACTAGGTCATGTTGGTATGCGAAATCTTGATAAGCTTATTAAAGGTGATCATATCCTTGGAATAAAAGATGTCATATTTGACAAGGATAGACTTTGTAGTGCTTGTCAAGCAGGGAAACAAGTTGGGGGAAGTCACCGCGCGAAGAACATCATGACCACAAGAAGACCACTCGAGCTACTTCACATGGATCTCTTTGGTCCAAATGCCTACAAGAGTCTCCGTGGTAACTCATTTGGTCTAGTCATAGTTGATGATTTTTCAAGATTTACGTGGGTGTTCTTTCTTGATGACAAATCGCAGGTCCAAAAGATCTTCAAAAACTTCGCTAGGAAGGCCCAAAATTAGTTTGACGTGAAGATCAAGAAGGTTCGGAGCGACAACGGAACAGAGTTCAAGAACACAAATGTGGACACCTTTCTTGATGAAGAAGGGATTTCACACGAGTTCTCGTCTATGTACACACCTCAACAAAATGGAGTTGTTGAAAGGAAGAACCGTACTCTTATCGAGATGGCAAGAACGATGCTTGATGAGTACAAAACGCCAAAACACTTTCGGGCAGAAGCGGTTGAGACAGCTTGTCATGCAACAAATCACTTGTATCTTCACAAGCTACTTGGCTAGACGGCATACGAGCTCCTCACCGGTAACAAACCCCAAGTTGGATACTTTCGAGTATTCGGATCAAAGTGCCACATTCTTGATAAGCATCGTCGTTCTAAATTTGCTCCTAAATCTCATGAAGGTTTCCTACTTGGTTATGGCTCAAACTCTCATACTTACCGTGTCTACAACAATTTCACCCGAAAGGTTGAAGAGACGGTAGATGTGAAGTTTGATGAATCTAACGGCTCGCAAGTAGAGCAATTGCCAATTGATGTAGGAGACAAAGACCCTTCAGAAGCAATTCAAGACTTGTCCATTGGCAAGATTCGTCCAATGGAAGTGAAGGAGAGTACCTCGGCCGTCCAAGTGGAAGCTTCTACCTCACGACAAGGTGAACCAAGAGTTGATACGGAAGCATCCACAAGTGGGACACGCCAAGATGAAGAAAACGAGGAAGTGCACCAAGATGAACATCAACAACCTCTTTCTCCACCACGACAAGAGAACGACAACGTCAACAATGAAGAAGGCCAAGAAGAAGCACAAGATGAAGAGGATGTTCCACCCCGACCCAAGCAAAAGCTTTCACGAGTTCAAGCAAGAATTGCTAAGGATAACCCCGTCGACCAAATCTACAATGATATCCAAACCGGGAGAATCACTCGCTCTAAAACTCGTTTAGCTAACTTTTGTGAACATTACTCATTCATTGTAACACCCCGGATGTAACTTTCCCAATTTGTACTCCAACTCTTGCCGTTTCGGCGTTAAGTTATTTTATTTTCTCGGGTTCGGGTCTTTGCCTCCGTGTGTTGTTTTCGTTGTCATGCATCTCATATCATGTCATCATGTGCATTGCATTTGCATACGTGTTCGTCTCATGCATTCAAGCATTTTCCCCGTTGTCCGTTTTGCATTCCGGTGCTTCGTTCTCCTCCGGTGGTCATTTCTAGCTTTCTTTCGTGTGTGGGGATTAAACATTTCCGGATTGGACCGAGACTTGCTAAGCGGCCTTGGTTTACTACCGGTAGACCGCCTGTCAAGTTTCGTATCATTTGGACTTCGTTTGATACTCCAACGGTTAACCCAGGGACCGAAAATGCCTCGTGTGTGTTCCAGCACAACACCCCTCCAAGTTGGCCCAAAACCCACCTAAACCTGCTCCATCATCTAGATCGTTCGATCACGATCGCGTGGCCGAAAACCGCACCTCATTTGGACTCTCCTAGCTCCTCCTATGCCTATTTATATCCCTTCCCCGAAAAATCCGGATCCCCTCGTCCAAAAACCCTAGATCCGCCTCTGCCCGCGCGCCGCCCGGGAGCCTCGCCGCCGCCGCCACGCGCCATCGCTGCCGCCACCACGTGCCATCGCCGGCGCCGCCGCATCCACGCGCCGCCGCCGCCGCCGCGGCTCCGCCGCCCGCCAACGCCGCCCTCCGCCGCCGTCTCGCCGTCCTCTCCCTCCTCCGGCCATCTCCCCCTCGGCTCCGGCCTTCTCCGGCAAGTCCGGCGACGAAGCCGGCCAACATCGGGAACCGCGCCGCCGCTACAGTGCTCGGGCTGGATCTAGATCCGGAGTGACTCGGGTTGACTTTTTTGCCCAAACCCTAGCTCATGTGCACATCTTCATCATATCGTATCTCCTCATCCGTAGCTCCGTTTTTGGCATATAGCATATCAAGATGTTCATCTCAGAGAGTACACCATTTCATTCCATTGCATCATTTTCATTTGAGTTCATCTTGATGCCCGAAATGCTGTTAGAAGAGGGCTACTTGAGTTTATTGTCAGATCTGCTGCTCCATTTAGGTTTTTGTCATTTTGCCATGATTAATGTGTGCATGATATGCCCTGATGCTCTATATATGTTTTGTTAAGGGTTTTGTCATCTTTCCAGAGGTGCAACCCATGTATTTTTGTGATGTGTGTGGTGACTAGTACAAGCTTGCAAAGTGGTGTACTTGTTAATTCTGTTTTCAGGGACTTAGAAATTCCACTAAGTCCTTGAGCTGTTTATCTCATATGGCCATATGTTCATGCTATTTCCTAGTGATCCGTGCCTCTTTTGAGGATGATCAGTAAGGATGTTTTGTTAATCTTCTAGTGCTCTATCCATACATGTCTTTGTTTGCAATTATGGAGCATCCTAGCTTGAGTCAATCGAGCTCTACTTTTGCTACTTTGTGAATCTGGGCAGATTGTAAACTTGTTTGCAATTTTGCCGATGATGTTGTAGTTGATCCGCGCATGCTATGCTATTGTTCTTGCCATGTCTAGCTTGCATTTTGTGCCTTCTTTATGGGTGTATGCTTGTCTTGCCATGATTTGCACCTTAGCGAGTGCATCGAGCTCGTAAACATGCCTACTTGAGTTATATTTCAGCATGTGCCAGTTTTCACTAAGTTTGAAAACTGATTATGTTTTTGCTATGTTCACATGCTTGCAATTGTATTTTCTGATCCCTTTTGGCTCAAGGTCACTAAGGGACTTTTTTAAGCTCTTTGAGTAGCTCCATGCCATGCTTTACTTTGCCATGTTCAGGTCCGGTAGCATGTAGTTTTGTTGCTCCGAAGTGTGCTACCTAATCTGAAATTCCAGACAAGTGTTAATTTCACTAAGTCTGAGGTCTCTTTGCCATATGCATTTTTGCCATGCGTGTTTGAACCTGTTATTGGATGAATTAGCCGTAGCTCAGTGCTAGACTTTTGTTAAGAATCTTGAATGCATCCCTGCCATGTATTTTGTTGTCATGTTTGGGTGCTATAGCATGTTCATCTCATTGCATTTAGATGGCTTCTTGCTGTAAATCGCAGACCGGTGTCAATTTTGAATCGCTTGCCATTTCCAAACTGTAACTCCGATTCCGGCGTTCTTTATATCGTTTTCAAGCGATTTCATCTCATCTTTCCAGTGGAACCCTTGGATTTCCAAGTTGAGGCCAGGTTCATGCGTTTCCTGTCATATCTTGCATTTGGCATCCCGCATCGCATCCCGCATAGCATACCATCATTGCATCATGTTGCTTGATCCTTGCACGTGGTTGATTGTATCCTTGTTGCTTGTTTGTCTTGTTTGGGTAGAACTGGGAGACGAGTTCACTAATGAGGAGCCCGTTGAGTTTACTTTCGAGGATCCAGTCAACTCTGACAACTGTGCAGGCAAGATGATCATACCCTCGAAATCACTACTATCTTTGCTATGCTAGTTTGCTCGCTCTTTTGCTATGCCATTGCTATGATGCCTACCTCTTGCTTTCAAGCCTCCCAAATTGCCATGTTAAACCTCTAACCCATCTTGTCCTAGCAAACTGTTGATTGGCTATGTTACCGCTTTGCTCAGCCCCTCTTATAGCGTTGCTAGTTGCAGGGGAAGATCGAAGGCCGTTCCTTGTTGGAACATTTATTTACTTGTTGGGATATCATTATATTATCTTGTTATCTTAATGCATCTATACACTTGGTAAAGGGTGGAAGGCTCGGGCTCTAGCCTAGTGTTTTGTTCCACTCTTGCCGCCCTAGTTTCCGTCATATCGGTGTTATGTTCCCGGATTTTGAGTTCCTTACGCGGTTGGGTTATAATGGGAACCCCTTGATAGTTCGCCTTGATTAAAGCTTTTCCAGCAATGCCCAACATTGGTTTTACTATTCGCCACCTAGCCTCTTTTTTCCTTGGGTTTCCGGAGCCCGAGGGTCATCTTATTTTAACCCCCCCGGGCCAGTGCTCCTCTGAGTGTTGGTCCAAACTAGAGTCCTGTGCAGCACCCCCTCGGGGAAACTCGAGGTTTGGTTTTAGTTGTATGGAGCACTCATCTGAGTGTGCCCTGAGAAAGAGATATGTGCAGCTCCTATCGGGATTTGTCGGCACGTTCGGGAGGTGTTGCTGGTCTTGTTTTAACCTGTCGAAATGTCTTGAAGAACCGAGATACCGAGTCTGATCGGAACGTCTTGGGAGGAGGTCTATTCCTTCGTTGACCGTGAGAGCTTGTCATGGGCTAAGTTGGGACTCCCCTGCAGGGATTTGAACTTTCGAAATCCGTGCCCGCGGTTATGGGAAGATGGGAATTTGTTAATGTCCGGTTGTAGATAACTTGAACCTTAATTAATTAAAATGAATCAACTGAGTGTGTTACCGTGATGGCCTCTTCTCGGCGGAGTCCAGGAAGTGGACACGGCGTTGGAGTAATGTTTGCGCATGTGGTTCTCTAGTTTCTCGCTCGCGCTTTGCCTCCTCTTCCCGCTCTCTTTTGCGAATAAGTTAGCCACCATATTTGCTAGTCGCTTGCTGCAGCTCCACATATATTTACCTTGCCATACCTATAAGCTTAAATAGTCTTGATCGCGAGGGTGCGCGATTGCTGAGTCCCTGTGGCTCACAGATTACTATTACACCAGATGCAGGGCCTGATGATTCCGCTCCAGGAGACGCACTTGAGCTCAAGTGGGAGTTTGACGAAGACTCTCAACGTTACTATGTTTCCTTTCCTGATGATCAGTAGTGGTGCCCAGTTGGGGGTGATCGGGACCATGTCGCATGTTGGGTTATCTTTTATTTTGGCGCCGTAGTCGGGCCATGAGTGTTTGGATGATGTAATGTTATTTTTGTACTTGATTGATGTGGCGAGTGTAAGCCAACTATGTTATCTCCCCTTTATGATTTATATTACATGGGATGTTGTGAAGATTGCCTAACTTGCGACATATGCCTTCAATGCGATTATGCCTCTAAGTCGTGCCTCGACACGTGGGAGATATAGTCGCATCGAGGGTGTTTCAAGTTGGTAATTAGAGCCTTCCCCGACCTTAGGAGCCCCATTGCTTGATCGTTTTTAGCGGCCGAGTTGTGTCTAGAAAAATGTTTTGAGTCATTTAGGAATTATATATCGGAGAGTTTAGGAATTCTTTTTACTTCCCAGTCTCCTCATCGCTCTGGTGAGGCATCCTGACGTAGAGTTTTGACTCTTCTCTTCTCAAATTTCACTAAAAAAATTTAGGATCACGCGGGTATCTTGGAATCGTTCCGATGGTTTTATGATGAGAACATTGTCTTGGTGCCTCCTGTCAGGGGTTTAGTGGAAGTGTCCCGGGGAGTTGAGCTTGAGGTGTTGTCATCATAATTTTATCGTTGCAGTTCTGGAATACCTGAGTTTAGTACGCCGACATCGAAAATCTCTTTTATGCAGTTCGTTGGTGAGATAACCTCGACGCCACCCAGTACTGGGGCGGGAGTTCGAGAGTATCGCCATAACTTGTATAACGGATGCTTTTCGAAGGTTGAGGTAGATGGTTTCCGAAGGTTTTTTGGTTATGTGTTGAAGGATGGATACAGCTGGATGTAGGATTTGCTAGATTTGGGTGAGATATTATGCTTCCCCTGTATCCCCAAGACCTGATTGCATAACCGGAAAGGTTCGGGAGTTTCATAGGTGGGAATTCTTGTAGCTCTAGTTCTTCTTCCACGGATATTGGTTTGAGATTGGGATTTCTTACCGATTATTCGTTCTTGATCATACCTTGTTGATTTATTTCTCTACCTAAAATCTACGTGGCTTCTCAATTTATGGATATGTGACCATTTCAAGAGGAATGCATTCGTTCATTTTGTTCGGATGTGAAGACTATATGTTGCAATTTTCATTCCGTTGGATTCAGCTTCAATATTTGTCTGTCAATGTGCTAATGGATGGCAACCTCTTCAGGATGGCTCCTCCAACGCGCACGACTCCGAATCCTGATCCGCCACCACCTCCACCTCCTCCGGAGGCATGGCAAGTTGTGATGGCCGCAACCAATGCAAACACACAGTTGATCATGCAAATTCTCCAAGAGCGCAATCAAGGCAACCAAGGGAATCAAGGCAACAATCAGAATCACTTTGCTTCACTCAACCAGTTCCTTGCTAACGGGCCAAAGACTTTCAGCAATTGTGTTGAGGCAACCGATGCTGACGATTGGCTTGTGGATCTGGGCAAGCATTTCAAGTGCAGTAACGTCAGGCCTAAGGACTTTGTCAAGTTCGCTTCCTTCCAACTCAAAGATCAAGCTGCAGAATGGTTCCAGCAATACAAGGACTCCAGAGGTGGATGTGTTATCACTTGGGATGATTTCCGTCGAGATTTCAGGGCTCATCATATTCCCCAGAGCGTGGTTGAAAGCAAGCGTGAGGAATTCCGCAACCTGAAGCAAGGCTCTTTGTCTGTCTATGACTACAACAAGTTGTTCCAGAAGCTCGCCCGCTTTGCCAAGCAGGACGTGCCTGATGAGAAGAGCATGATATATCAGTTCAGGGGTGGTCTCAGAGAAGAAATTCAGCTAGCTCTTGTTCTCTTTGAGCCCTTGAGATACGATGAGTTCTACAACATGGCATTGAAGCAAGAGGCTGCTCAGTTGAGGTGTGATGCTTCCAAGAAGCGAGTCAGAGATCTTACTCCTTCTTCCTCTACTCAAGTGGCCAAGCAGCAGAAGTATTGGCTTCCCCCTCCTCCTCCGTTTCGTCAGCCGTATCAGTAGAAGAGCAAAGGTGGCAGTGGTTCTTCCCACCCACCCAACCCTGGCTTTCAGAACAAGACTTCGTCTCAAGCTCATAGATCGAGTGCTCCGTATCACCGTCCGCTTTCAGAGGTCACGTGCAACAAGTGCCAACAGAAGGGTCACTATGCCAACAAGTGTTTCAACCAGAGGCGTCTTCCTCCTCCTCCTCCTGTCAGATCGGCAAGTACAGCTGTGGTCAAGCATAATCCCAAGCACGCCAAGGTCAATTTGATGAATGCAGCTCAGGCAGAGGATTCGTCAGATGTGATCATGGGTAACCTTCCTGTTAACGATGTTCCTGCAAAAGTTCTTTTTGACACTGGTGCATCGCATTGTTTCATTTCCAAACCTTTTGCATCAAAGTATGAGTGTGATTACCAGTATCTGGAAAGTTCCTTGCAAATTGTGTCACCGGGCAAGCAAATGACAACTAACACCTGCGTCCCGGAGGTTACTATCACTTTGGGCGACTACAAGTTCCTTTCTTCCCTAATTGTTCTTGGTAACTCGGATATTGATCTTATTCTCGGAATGGATTGGCTTTCTAAGCACAAGGCACATCTTGATTGCGCTGCCAGACAGATTCAATTGACTCATTCGTCTGAGGATGTAATTGTCTTTGCCGCTCGGGATAATACCATCCGTCTGTTTTCTCTCAATGAGAAGGGTGAACTAGATGCTATCTCGCAAATTCCAGTCGTTTGCGAATATCAAGACGTCTTTCTAGAAGAGCTTCCAGGAATGCCTCCGCACCGGCCAGTTGAATTCGTTATTGATCTTGAACCCGGTACGGAACCTGTTTGCAAACGTCCTTACAAGCTCGGACCTGAAGAGTTGAAGGAGCTGAAGAAGCAACTCAATATTCAAGAGAAAATGGGTCTCATCCGGCCTAGTTCTTCTCCGTGGGGTTGTGGTGTTCTTTTTGTGAAGAAGAAGGATGGAACGGACCGACTTTGTGTTGATTACCGTCCAGTGAACAAGAAGACCATCAAGAACAAATACCCACTTCCCAACATCAATGAGCTGTTCGAACAACTCAAAGGTGCTCAAGTATTCTCCAAGCTTGATCTCCGTATGGGTTATCATCAGATTCGAATCCGTGAGCAAGATATTCCCAAGATGGCTTTCAGGACAAGTTTTGGTTCATATGAATACACTGTCATGTCTTTTGGCCTCGTCAACGCTCCTCCGACGTTCTCTCGCATGATGAACTTCATCTTCAACGCCTACACCAATGACTTCGTTTTGGTCTATCTCGACGACATTCTGGTTTTCTCGAAGAACAAGGAAGATCATGCCAAGCACTTGCGTTTGGTACTCGATAAGCTCAGGGAACATCAGTTCTATGCCAAGTTCTCCAAGTGTGAATTTTGGCTCGATGAGGTGCTTTATCTTGGTCATATCATCTCTGCCAAGGGCATCGCCGTGAATCCTGAGAAGGTGTCTGCAATTGTGAATTGGGAACCTCCTCAGAACGTGAAGCAACTCCGTAGCTTCCTCGGTCTCGCAAGCTATTGCCGAAGATTCGTTGAAAACTTTTCTAAGATCGCGAAGCCTCTCTCAAATCTTCTTCAGAAGCACTTCAAGTACGTTTGGTCTCCGGAGTGTGATATCGCTTTCAACACTTTGAAAGAGAAATTGATCACTGCTCCAGTTCTGACTCCGCCTGATGAATCCAAGCCGTACGAGGTATTTTGTGATGCCTCTCTCCAAGGTCTTGGCGCAGTATTGATGCAAGAGAAGAAAGTTGTTGCTTATACCTCTCGCCAGTTGAAGCCTAATGAGAATAACTACCCCACTCATGATCTCGAGTTGGCGGCAGTTGCGCATGCTCTTTTGACTTGGAGACATCTTCTATTGGGAAGAAAAGTGGACATTTTCACTGATTAGAAGAGTCTCAAGTACATCTTCACTCAGCCTAATCTCAACCTCAGGCAAACTCGATGGGTCGAAATGATTTGCACCTTAGCGAGTGCATCGAGCTCGTAAACATGCCTACTTGAGTTATATTTCAGCATGTGCCAGTTTTCACTAAGTCTGAAAACTGATTATGTTTTTCCTATGTTCACATGCTTGCAATTGTATTTTCTGATCCCTTTTGGCTCAAGGTCACTAAGGGACTTTTTTTAAGCTCATTGAGTAGCTCCATGCCATGCTTTACTTTGCCATGTTAAGGTCCTGTAGCATGTAGTTTTGTTGCTCCGAAGTGTGCTACCTGATCTGAAATTCCAGACAAGTGTTAATTTCACTAAGTCTGAGATCTGTTTGCCATATGCATTTTTGCCATGCGTGTTTGAACCTGTTATTGGATGAATTGGCCGTAGCTCAGTGCTAGACTTCTGTTAAGCATCTTGAATGCATCCCTTTCATGTATTTTTTTGTCATGTTTGGGTGCTGTAGCATGTTCATCTCATTGCATTTAGATGGCTTCTTGCTGTAAATCGCAGACCAGTGTCAATTTTGAATCGCTTGCCATTTCCAAACCGTAACTCCGATTCCGGCGTTGTTTATATCGTTTTCAAGCGATTTCATCTCATCTTTCTAGTGGAACCCTTGGATTTCCAAGTTGAGGCCAGGTTCATGCGTTTCCTGTCATATCTTGCATTTGGCATCCCGCATCGCATCCCGCATAGCATACCATCATTGCATCATGTTGCTTGATCCTTGCACGTGGTTGATTGTATCCTTGTTGCTTGTTTGTCTTGTTTGGGTAGAGCTGGGAGACGAGTTCACTAATGAGGAGCCCGTTGAGTTTACTTTCGAGGATCCAGTCAACTGTGACAACTGTGCAGGGAAGATGATCATACCCTCGAAATCACTACTATCTTTACTATGCTAGTTTGCTCGCTCTTTTGCTATGCCATTGCTATGATGCCTACCTCTTGCTTTCAAGCCTCCCAAATTGCCATGTTAAACCTCTAACCCATCTTGTCCTAGCAAACCGTTGATTGTCTATGTTACCGCTTTGCTCAGCCCCTCTTATAGCGTTGCTAGTTGCAGGGGAAGATCGAAGGTCGTTCCTTGTTGGAACATTTATTTACTTGTTGGGATATCATTATATTATCTTGTTATCTTAATGCATCTATACACTTGTTAAAGGGTGGAAGGCTCGGGCTCTAGCCTAGTGTTTTGTTCCACTATTGCCGCCCTAGTTTCTGTCATATCGGTGTTATGTTCCCGGATTTTGAGTTCCTTACGCGGTTGGGTTATAATGGGAACCCCTTGATAGTTCGCCTTGATTAAAGCTTTTCCAGCAATGCCCAACATTGGTTTTACTATTCGCCACCTAGCCTCTTTTTTCCTTGGGTTTCCGGAGCCCGAGGGTCATCTTATTTTAACCCCCCGGGCCAGTGCTCCTCTGAATGTTGGTCCAAACTAGAGTCCTGTGCAGCGCCCCCTCGGGGAACCTCGAGGTTCGGTTTTAGTTGTATGGAGCGCTCATCTGAGTGTGCCCTGAGAAAGAGATATGTGCAGCTCCTATCGGGATTTGTCGGCACGTTCGGGCGGTGTTGCTGGTCTTGTTTTAACCTGTCGAAATGTCTTGAAGAACCGAGATACCGAGTCTGATCGGAACGTCTTGGGAGGAGGTCTATTCCTTCGTTGACCGTGAGAGCTTGTCATGGGCTAAGTTGGGACTCCCCTGCAGGGATTTGAACTTTTGAAAGCCGTGCCCGCGGTTATGGGAAGATGGGAATTTGTTAATGTCCGGTTGTAGATAACTTGAACCTTAATTAATTAAAATGAATCAACTGAGTGTGTTACCGTGATGGCCTCTTCTCGGCGGAGTCCAGGAAGTGGACACGGTGTTGGAGTAATGTTTGCGCAGGTGGTTCTCTAGTTTCTCGCTCGCGCTTTGCCTCCTCTTCCCGCTCTCTTTTGCGAATAAGTTAGCCACCATATTTGCTAGTCGCTTGCTGCAGCTCCACATATATTTACCTTGCCATACCTATAATCTTAAATAGTCTTGATTGCGAGGGTGCGGGATTGCTGAGTCCCTGTGGCTCACAGATTACTATTACACCAGATGCAGAGCCTGATGATTTCGCTCCAGGAGACGCACTTGAGCTCAAGTGGGAGTTCGACGAAGACTCTCAACGTTACTATGTTTCCTTTCCTGATGATCAGTAGTGGTGCCCAGTTGGGGGTGATCGGGACCATGTCGCATGTTGGGTTATCTTTTATTTTGGCGCCGTAGTCGGGCCATGAGTGTTTGGATGATGTAATGTTATTTTTGTACTTGATTGATGTGGCGAGTGTAAGCCAACTATGTTATCTCCCCTTTATGATTTATATTACATGGGATGTTGTGAAGATTGCCTAACTTGCGACATATGCCTTCAATGCGATTATGCCTCTAAGTCGTGCCTCGACACGTGGGAGATATAGTCGCATCGAGGGTGTTTCAGGTTGGTAATCAGAGCCTTCCCCAACCTTAGGAGCCCCATTGCTTGATCGATTTTAGCGGCCGAGTTGTGTCTAGAAAAATGTTTTGAGTCATTTAGGAATTATATATCGGAGAGTTTAGGAATTCTTTTTACTTCCCAGTCTCCTCATCGCTCTGGTGAGGCATCCTGACGTAGAGTTTTGACTCTTCTCTTCTCAAATTTCACTAAAAAAATTTAGGATCACGCGGGTATCTTGGAATCGTTCCGATGGTTTTATGATGAGAACATTGTCTTGGTGCCTCCTGTCAGGGGTTTAGTGGAAGTGTCCCGGGGAGTTGAGCTTGAGGTGTTGTCATCATAATTTTATCGTTGCAGTTCTGGAATACCTGAGTTTAGTACGCCAACATCGAAAATCTCTTTTATGCAGTTCGTTGGTGAGATAACCTCGACGCCACCCAGTACTGGGGCGGGAGTTCGAGAGTATCGCCATAACTTGTATAACGGATGCTTTTCGAAGGTTGAGGTAGATGGTTTCCGAAGGTTTTTTGGTTATGTGTTGAAGGATGGATACAGCTGGATGTAGGATTTGCTAGATTTGGGTGAGATATTATGCTTCCCCTGTATCCCCAAGACCTGATTGCATAACCGGAAAGGTTCGGGAGTTTCATAGGTGGGAATTCTTGTAGCTCTAGTTCTTCTTCCACGGATATTGGTTTGAGATTGGGATTTCTTACCGATTATTCGTTCTTGATCGTACCTTGTTGATTTATTTCTCTACCTAAAATCTACGTGGCTTCTCAATTTATGGATATGTGACCATTTCAAGAGGAATGCATTCGTTCATTTTGTTCGGATGTGAAGACTATATGTTGCAATTTTCATTCCGTTGGATTCAGCTTCAATATTGGTCTGTCAATGTGCTAATGGATGGCAACCTCTTCAGGATGGCTCCTCCAACGCGCACGACTCCGAATCCTGATCCGCCACCACCTCCACCTCCTCCGGAGGCATGGCAAGCTGTGATGGCCGCAACCAATGCAAACACACAGTTGATCATGCAAATTCTCCAAGAGCGCAATCAAGGCAACCAAGGGAATCAAGGCAACAATCAGAATCACTTTGCTTCACTCAACCAGTTCCTTGCTAACGGGCCAAAGACTTTCAGCAATTGTGTTGAGGCAACCGATGCTGACGATTGGCTTGTGGATCTGGGCAAGCATTTCAAGTGCAGTAACGTCAGGCCTAAGGACTTTGTCAAGTTCGCTTCCTTCCAACTCAAAGATCAAGCTGCAGAATGGTTCCGGCAATACAAGGACTCCAGAGGTGGATGTGTTATCACTTGGGATGATTTCCGTCGAGATTTCAGGGCTCATCATATTCCCCAGAGCGTGGTTGAAAGCAAGCGTGAGGAATTCTGCAACCTGAAGCAAGGCTCTTTGTCTGTCTATGACTACAACAAGTTGTTCCAGAAGCTCGCCCGCTTTGCCAAGCAGGACGTGCCTGATGAGAAGAGCATGATATATCAGTCCAGGGGTGGTCTCAGAGAAGAAATTCAGCTAGCTCTTGTTCTCTTTGAGCCCTTGAGATACGATGAGTTCTACAACATGGCATTGAAGCAAGAGGCTGCTCAGTTGAGGTGTGATGCTTCCAAGAAGCGAGTCAGAGATCTTACTCCTTCTTCCTCTACTCAAGTGGCCAAGCAGCAGAAGTATTGGCTTCCCCCTCCTCCTCCGTTTCGTCAGCCGTATCAGCAGAAGAGCAAAGGTGGCAGTGGTTCTTCCCACCCACCCAACCCTGGCTTTCAGAACAAGACTTCGTCTCAAGCTCATAGATCGAGTGCTCTGTATCACCGTCCGCTTTCAGAGGTCACGTGCAACAAGTGCCAACAGAAGGGTCACTATGCCAACAAGTTTTTCAACCAGAGGCGTCTTCCTCCTCCTCCTCCTGTCAGATCGGCAAGTACAGCTGTGGTCAAGCATAATCCCAAGCACGCCAAGGTCAATTTGATGAATGCAGCTCAGGCAGAGGATTCGTCAGATGTGATCATGGGTAACCTTCCTGTTAACGATGTTCCTGCAAAAGTTCTTTTTGACACTAGTGCATCGCATTGTTTCATTTCCAAACCTTTTGCATCAAAGTATGAGTGTGATTATCAGTATCTGCAAAGTTCCTTGCAAATTGTGTCACCGGGCAAGCAGATGACAGCTAACACCTGCGTCCCGGAGGTTACTATCACTTTGGGCGACTACAAGTTCCTTTCTTCCCCAATTGTTCTTGGTAACTCGGATATTGATCTTATTCTCGGAATGGATTGGCTTTCTAAGCACAAGGCACATCTTGATTGTGCTACCAGACAGATTCAATTGACTCATTCGTCTAAGGATGTAATTGTCTTTGCCGCTCGGGATAATACCATCCGTCTGTTTTCTCTCAATGAGAAGGGTGAACTTGATGCCATCT
Source organism: Triticum aestivum (assembly GCF_018294505.1). NCBI lineage: Eukaryota > Viridiplantae > Streptophyta > Magnoliopsida > Poales > Poaceae > Triticum > Triticum aestivum. The sequence goes on from NC_057809.1 coordinate 217,419,214, forward strand.
CGCAAATTCCAGTCGTTTGCGAATATCAAGACGTCTTTCCAGAAGAGCTTCTAGGAATGCCTCCGCACCGGCCAGTTGAATTCGTTATTGATCTTGAGCCTGGCACAGAGCCTGTTTGCAAACGTCCTTACAAGCTCGGACCTGAAGAGTTGAAGGAGCTGAAGAAGCAACTCGATATTCAAGAGAAAATGGGTCTCATCCGGCCTAGTTCTTCTCCGTGGGGTTGTGGTGTTCTTTTTGTGAAGAAGAAGGATGGAACGGACCGACTTTGTGTTGATTACCGTCCAGTGAACAAGAAGACCATCAAGAACAAATACCCACTTCCCAAAATCAACGAGCTGTTCGAACAACTCAAAGGTGCTCAAGTATTCTCCAAGCTTGATCTCTGTATGGGTTATCATCAGTTTCGAATCCGTGAGCAAGATATTCCCAAGACGGCTTTCAGGACAAGTTTTGGTTCATATGAATACATTGTCATGTCTTTTGGCCTCGTTAACGCTCCTCCGACGTTCTCTTGCATGATGAACTTCATCTTCAACGCCTACACCAATGACTTCGTTTTGGTCTATCTCGACGACATTCTGGTGTTCTCGAAGAACAAGGAAGATCATGCCAAGCACTTGCGTTTGGTACTCTATAAGCTCAGGGAACATCAGTTCTATGCCAAGTTCTCCAAGTGTGAATTTTGGCTCGATGAGGTGCTTTATCTTGGTCATATCATCTCTGCCAAGGGCATCGCCGTGAATCCTGAGAAGGTGTCTGCAATTGTGAATCGGGAACCTCCTCAGAACATGAAGCAACTCCGTAGCTTCCTTGGTCTCGCAAGTTATTGCCGAAGATTCGTTGAAAACTTTCCTAAGATCGCGAAGCCTCTCTCAAATCTTCTTCAGAAGCACGTCAAGTACGTTTGGTCTCCGGAGTGTGATATCACTTTCAACACTTTGAAAGAGAAATTGATCACTACTCCAGTTCTGACTCCGCCTGATGAATCCAAGCCGTATGAGGTCTTTTGTGATGCCTATCTCCAAGGTCTTGGCGCAGTATTGATGCAAGAGAAGAAAGTTGTTGCTTATACCTCTCGCCAGTTGAAGCCTAATGAGAAGAACTACCCCACTCATGATCTCGAGTTGGCGGCAGTTGTGCATGCTCTTTTGACTTGGAGACATCTTCTATTGGGAAGAAAAGTGGACATTTTCACTGATCACAAGAGTCTCAAGTACATCTTCATTCAGCCTAATCTCAACCTCAAGCAAACTCGATGGGTCGAAATGATTCAAGAGTATAATCCGAGTATCGAGTATACTCCAGACAAGGCCAATGTGATTGCTGATGCATTGAGCAGGAAAGCTTACTGCAACAGTCTGATTCTCAAGCCTTATCAACCCGAGCTTTGTAAAGCTTTCCGCAAACTTAATCTGCAAGTTGTTCCTCAAGGTTTCCTCGCCAACCTTCAAGTCCCTCCTACCTTGGAAGACCAGATTCGCCAAGCCCAGCTTCTTGATGCTATGGTGAAAAAGGTGAAGATTGGGATTGCAAAGAGTCAGCCCAAGTACAAGTGCTACCACCTTGATGACAAGGACACTCTCTTCTTCGAGGATCGTATTGTTGTACCCAAAGGTGACCTCCGTAAAGTGATCATGAATGAGGCTCACAATTCTCTCCTCTCCATCCACCCTGGGAGCACGAAGATGTATCAGGACCTCAAGCAAGCTTATTGGTGGACTCGAATGAAGCGCGAGATTGCTCAATTCGTGAATGAATGTGATGTCTGCAGAAGAGTGAAGGCAGAACACCAAAGGCCAGCTGGTCTCCTCCAACCTCTTGCCATTCCAGAATGGATGTTTGACCACATTGAAATGGACTTCGTGACTGGGTTTCCAAAGTCCAAGCGTGGCAATGATGCTATATTCGTTGTCATCGACAAACTCACTAAAGTGGCTCACTTTTTGCCTATCAAAGAGTCAATCACTGCAGCTCAATTGGCGGAACTCTATACCTCTTGGATTGTCTCTCTGCATGGTGTTCCTCAAGTGATCTCTTCAGACCGTGGCAGCATCTTTACCTCAAAGTTTTGGGATTCTTTTCAGAAGGCCATGGGCACCAACATCCGCTTCAGCACAGCTTTCCACCCTCAAACTAGCAGTCAAGTCGAGCGTGTCAACCAGATTCTTGAAGATATGCTCAGGGCTTGTGTGATCTCCTTCGGCATGAAGTGGGAGGATTGTCTTCCTTATGCTGAATTCTCCTACAACAACAGTTTTCAAGCAAGTTCGGGCAAGGCCCCATTTGAAATTCTGTATGGCAGGAAGTGCCGTACCCCTCTCAACTAGTCTGAAACCGGTGAACGTCAACTTTTGGGTAATGACTTAATCACAGAGGCAGAGGAAATGTGCAAAGTCATTCGTGATAACCTCAAAGCAGCCCAATCCCGCCAGAAGAGCTACTATGACAGTAAACACCATGATTTGGCTTTCAAGATCGGAGATCATGTTTACCTCCGCGTCTCTCCTATGAAAGGTACTCGTCGCTTCGGTATCAAAGGGAAGCTTGCCCCCAGATACGTGGGACCTTTCAAGATCGTCAGCAAGAGAGGCGACCTCGCCTATCAACTCGAGCTTCCTTCAAACTTTGCAAATGTTCATGACGTGTTCCATGTCTCTCAGCTTCGAAAGTGCTTCAAGACTCCTGACCGCACTGTCAACTTCGAGGACATTGAGCTTCAACTCGCAACAAGTTGCTATTCTTGAAGAGACTGAACGCAAAACTCGCAACAAGTCAATCAAATTTCTCAAAGTCAAGTGGTCACACCATTCCGACCGTGAAGCTACCTGGGAACACGAGGATCACCTCCGTTCTGAGTACCCGGTGTTCTTTCAGTCCTAGATCTCGGGACGAGATCCTTTCGTAGTGGTGGAGTGTTGTAACATCCCGGATGTAACTTTCCCAATTTGTACTCCAACTCTTGCCGTTTCGGAGTTAAGTTATTTTATTTTCTCGGGTTCGGGTCTTTGCCTCCGTGTGTTGTTTTCGTTGTCATGCATCTCATATCATGTTATCATGTGCATTGCATTTGCATACGTGTTCATCTCATGCATTCGAGCATTTTCCCCGTTGTCCGTTTTGAATTCCGGCGCTTCATTCTCCTCCGGTGGTCATTTCTAGCTTTCTTTCGCGTGTGGGGATTAAACATTTCCGGATTGGACCGAGACTTGTCAAGCGGCCTTGGTTTACTACCGGTAGACCGCCTGTCAAGTTTCGTATCATTTGGACTTCGTTTGATACTCTAACGGTTAACCGAGGGACCGAAAATGCCTCATGTGTGTTGCAGCCCAACACCCCTCCAAGTTGGCCCAAAATCCACCTAAACCTGCTCCATCATCTAGATCGTTCGATCACGATCGGGTGGCCGAAAACCGCACCTCATTTGGACTGTCCTAGCTCCTCCTATGCCTATTTATATCCCTTCCCCGAAAAATCCGGATCCCCTCGTCCAAAAACCCTAGATCCGCCTCTGCCCGCGCGCCGCACGGGAGCCTCGCCGCTGCCGCCGAGCGCCATTGCCGCCGCCACCACGCGCCATCGCCGGCGCCGCCGCCGCCGCCGCGGCTCCGCCGCCCGCCAATGCCGCCCTCCGCCGCCGTCTCGCCGTCCTCTCCCTCCTCCGGCCATCTCCCCCTCGGCTCCGGCCTTCTCCGGAAAGTCTGGCGACAAAGCCGGCCAACATCGGGAACCGCGCCGCCGCTACATTGCTCGGGCTGGATCTAGATCCGGAGTGACTCGGGTTGACTTTTTTGCCCATACCCTAGCTCATGTGCACATCTTGATCATGTCGTATCTCCTCATCCGTAGCTTCGTTTTTGGCATATAGCATATCAAAATGTTCATCTCAAAGAGTACACCATTTCATTCCATTGCGTCATTTTCATTTGAGTTCATCTTGATGCCCGAAATGCTGTTAGAAGAGGGCTACTTGAGATTATTGTCAGATCTGCTGCTCCATTTAGGTTTTTGTCATTTTTGCCATGATTAATGTGTGCATGATATGCCCTGATGCTCTACATATGTTTTGTTAAGGGTTTTGTCATCTTTCCAGAGGTGCAACCCATGTATTTTTGTGATGTGTGTGGTGACTAGTACAAGCTTGCAAAGTGGTGTACTTGTTAATTCTGTTTTCAGGGACTTAGCAATTCCACTAAGTCCTTGAGCTGTTTATCTCATATGGCCATATGTTCATGCTGTTTCCTAGTGATCCGTGCCTCTTTTGAGGATGATCAGTAAGGATGTTTTTTTAATCTTGTAGTGCTCTATCCATCCATGTCTTGTTTGCAATTATGGAGCACCCTAGCTTGAGTCAATCGAGCTCTACTTTTGCTACTTTGTGAATCTGGACAGATTGTAAACTTGTTTGCAATTTTGCCGATGATGTTGTAGTTGATCCGTGCATGCTATGTTATTGTTCTTGCCATGTCTAGCTTGCATTTTGTGCCTTCTTGATGGGTGTATACTTGTCTTGCCATGATTTGCACCTTAGCGAGTGCATCGAGCTCGTAAACATGCCTACTTGAGTTATATTTCAGCATGTGCCAATTTTCACTGTCTGAAAACTGATTATGTTTTTGCTATGTTCACATGCTTGCAATTGTATTTTCTGATCCCTTTTGGCTCAAGGTCACTAAGGGACTTTTTTTAAGCTCATTGAGTAGCTCCATGCCATGCTTTACTTTGCCATGTTCAGGTCCTGTAGCATGTAGTTTTGTTGCTCCGAAGTGTGCTACCTGATCTGAAATTCCAGACAAGTGTTAATTTCACTAAGTCTGAGATCTGTTTGCCATATGCATTTTTGCCATGCGTGTTTGAACCTGTTATTGGATGAATTGGCCATAGCTCAGTGCTAGACTTTTGTTAAGCATCTTGAATGCATCCCTTCCATGTATTTTTTTGTCATGTTTGGGTGTTGTAGCATGTTCATCTCATTGCATTTAGATGGCTTCTTGCTGTAAATCGCAGACCGGTGTCAATTTTGAATCGCTTGCCATTTCCAAACCGTAACTCCGATTCCGGCGTTCTTTATATCGTTTTCAAGCGATTTCATCTCATCTTTCCAGTGGAACCCTTGGATTTCCATGTTGAGGCCAGGTTCATGTGTTTCCTGTCATATCTTGCATTTGGCATCCCGCATAGCATACCATCATTGCATCATGTTGCTTGATCCTTGCACGTGGTTGATTGTATCCTTGTTGCTTGTTTGTCTTGTTTGGGTAGAGCTGGGAGACAAGTTCACTAATGAGGAGCCCGTTGAGTTTGCTTTCGAGGATCCAGTCAACTCTGACAACTGTGCAGGCAAGATGATCATACCCTCGAAATCACTACTATCTTTGCTATGCTAGTTTGCTCGCTCTTTTGCTATGCCATTGCTACGATGCCTACCTCTTGCTTTCAAACCTCCCAAATTTCCATGTTAAACCTCTAACCCATCTTGTCCTAGCAAACCGTTGATTGGCTAAGTTATCGCTTTGCTCAGCCCCTCTTATAGCGTTGCTAGTTGCAGGGGAAGATCGAAGGTCGTTCCTTGTTGGAACATTTATTTACTTGTTGGGATATCATTATATTATCTTGTTATCTTAATGCATCTATACACTTGGTAAAGGGTGGAAGGCTCGGGCTCTACCCTAGTGTTTTGTTCCACTCTTGCCGCCCTAGTTTCCATCATATCGGTGTTATGTTCCCGGATTTTGAGTTCCTTACGCGGTTGGGTTATAATGGGAACCCCTTGATAGTTCGCCTTGATTAAAGCTTTTCCAGCAATGCCCAACATTGGTTTTACTATTCGCCACCTAGCCTCTTTTTTCCTTGGGTTTCCGAAGCCCGAGGGTCATCTTATTTTAACCCCCCCGGGCCAGTGCTCCTCTGAGTGTTGGTCCAAACTAGAGTCCTATGCAGCGCCCCCTCGGGGAAACTTGAGGTTTGGTTTTAGTTGTATGGAGCGCTCATCTGAGTGTGCCCTGAGAAAGAGATATGTGCAGCTCCTATCGGGATTTGTCGGCACGTTCGGGCGGTGTTGCTGGTCTTGTTTTAACCTGTCAAAATGTCTTGAAGAACCGAGATACCGAGTCTGATCGAAACGTCTTGGGAGGAGGTCTATTCCTTCGTTGACCGTGAGAGCTTGTCATGGGCTAAGTTGGGACTCCCCTGCAGGGATTTGAACTTTCGAAAGCCGTGCCCGCGGTTATGGGCAGATGGGAATTTGTTAATGTCCGGTTGTAGATAACTTGAACCTTAATTAATTAAAATGAATCAACTGAGTGTGTTACCGTGATGGCCTCTTCTCGGCGGAGTCCGGGAAGTGGACACGGTGTTGGAGTAATGTTTGCGCAGGTGGTTCTCTAGTTTCTCGCTCGCGCTTTGCCTCCTCTTCTCGCTCTCTTTTGCGAATAAGTTAGCCACCATATTTTCTAGTCGCTTGCTGCAGCTCCACATATATTTACCTTGCCATACCTATAAGCTTAAATAGTCTTGATCGCGAGGGTGCGAGATTGCTGAGTCCCTGTGGCTCACAGATTACTATTACACCAGATGCAGGGCCTGATGATTCCGCTCCAGGAGACGCACTTGAGCTCAAGTGGGAGTTCGACAAAGACTCTCAACGTTACTATGTTTCCTTTCCTGATGATCAGTAGTGGTGCCCAGTTGGGGGTGATCGGGACCGTGTCGCATGTTGGGTTATCTTTTATTTTGGCGCCGTAGTCGGGCCATGAGTGTTTGGATGATGTAATGTTATTTTTGTACTTGATTGACGTGGCGAGTGTAAGCCAACTATGTTATCTCCCCTTTATGATTTATATTACATGGGATGTTGTGAAGATTTCCTAACTTGTGACATATGCCTTCAATGCGATTATGCCTCTAAGTCGTGCCTCGACACGTGGGAGATATAGTCACATCGAGGGTGTTACATTCATCTCTAGCATTGAACCTATGAAGGTTGAAGAAGCATTAGAGGATCCAGACTAGATAAACGCTATGCATGAAGAGCTACACAACTTTGAGAGAAATCAAGTGTGGACATTGGTCGAGAAGCCCGACAACAACCACAACATCATTGGTACCAAATGGGTGTTTCGCAACAAGCAAGATGAAGATGGACAAGTGGTTCGCAACAAAGCACGTCTCGTCGCCCAAGGCTACACACAAGTTGAAGGTATGGACTATGGTGAGACATATGCTCCCGTTGCTAGACTTGAGTCCATTCGCATCTTACTTGCTTATGCTAATCACCATGATATCACCTTGTACCAAATGGACATTAAAAGTGCTTTTCTAAATGGCAAAATTGAGGAAGAAGTTTATGTTAAGCAACCTCCCGGCTTCATCAATCCTAAGAAACCTAATCATGTTTACAAACTTCACAAAGCCCTTTATGGTCTTAAACAAGCTCCTAGAGCATGGTATAAATGCTTGACCAAGTTCCTTATTGAAAAAGGCTTTGAAATTGGTAAAATTGATTCTACTCTTCTTACAAAAAGGGTTAATGGAGAACTATTTGTGTGCCAATTTATGTTGATGATATCATATTTGGTTCAACTAACCCTCATTTTAGTGAGAAGTTTGGAAAGCTAATGTCGGAGAAGTTTGAGATGTCTATGATGAGTGAACTCAAATTCTTTCTCGGTTTGCAAATCAAGCAAACTAAGGAAGGTACCTTTGTCTCCGAAACGAAGTACACCAAGGACTTGTTCAAGAAGTTCAATATGCAAGAATGCAAAGGTATGACTACACCCATGCCTACTAGTGGACATCTTGATTTGACCAAAGATGGTGAACCGGTTGATCAAAAGGTTTATCGCTCTATGATTGGTTCATTGTTATATCTATGTGCCTCTCATCCCGATATTATGCTAAGTGTGTGCATGTGTGCACGATATCAAGCTGCTCCTAAAGAGTGTCATCTTAAGGCTGTGAAAAGGATAGTGAGATACCTAATCCACACACCAGATTTTGGCATTTGGTATCCCAAGAGGTCCTCTTTTGATCTTGTTGGCTACTCTGATTCGGACTATGCCGGAGACAAGGTTGATAGAAAATCCACTTCGGGTACTTGTCAATTCCTTGGTAGATCTCTTGTGTCTTGGTCTTCCAAGAAACAAAACTCGGTATCCTTATCCACCGCTGAAGCGGAATACATTGCCGCTGGTTCATGTTGTGCTCAATTACTTCGGATGACCCAAACTCTTAAAGATTATGAGATATATGTGAAACATGTTCCATTGCTATGTGACAATGAAAGTGCTATTAAGATTGCTCACAATCCCGTGCAACATTCTCGAACTAAGCATATTGAAGTTCGTCATCATTTCATTCGAGATCATGTTGCAAAAGGGGACATTAACCTTAAGCATGTTCGCACTAATAAGAAATTGGTGGATATATTCACTAAACCACTTGATGAGAAAGTGTTTTGCAGTTTGAGAGGTGAATTGAACATCATTGACGCTTCAAACTTGGAGTAGGAACTCCATTTGATACATGCGGGGCATGAGCCTATGACTAATCCTCGATATTTCTCTTATAATGCTATTCATATGTCTTGGATATATTTGTACCTTGCATGTTATCTAACCCGTGTAGGTACTTGGTTAAGTCTAAATCTATGAGATTGCAACTCACTCACATCTTGAGCAATCTCTACATCACCAAGTCTCTACACAATGGTGGTTGAAGACAAGGAAGCACGAAACAAACATATCCTTTGGCAAATTCTATGTTGAGTCTCATGATTGTCATTTTGGATACACAAGTACTCTTCCTTGCAAAGCTAACCCATGTAGGTATATAAACTCAAACTCCAAATGGTGCTCCCATCCCTTGATGAACTACATCAACCTTGAGCAACCCACACAAGTTCAACTACATGAGCAAGATCAACACCACCACCCAAGGTATGTTATTCCATCTTAGAGAAGCTTTACTCCAAGTCATGAGTCAAAGCAACTCGACAAGATGTGAATACATCAAGATGCTTAAACGTAAAATGGTAACCCCATTTTGAGCTTAAACGATGAGTATGACCTATGATCAAGTGCTCTCACTTGACTCCTAAGTCAATATACTCTAACATAGGTGACTTTGTCGCCGACCATCTCTAGATCAAGTGCTCTAACTTCATCTAGAACTTTTAGTTTCTTTTCTTTCTTTTTTGTTCTGCATTTTCTGCATCCAATTCATTGCAAATCTTTCAGTAAATTCCTTGCATATCCTTGTGAGATCTTACTTGTCTAGTGAGCTGAGGTGACAAGTGGTTTCACTCTAATGAACTCGGCCACACCGGTTTGTTCTCTTCGGCCCAACCGAAATCTTTCGGTGCAACCGAAGCACACAACTCGGAGTCACTGATTCCACCACAGGAAAACCAACTTGCCACTTATTCCTGATTTCTGTTTGCTCCAGCTCCACTCAATGATTCTTGTCCTCTACCAGCATCATATTAGACATGCTGCTTTGCTCTGTGACTCAAGGACCAACCCATTTGTATCACATGTCCAGAAGAGCCCTTCTTGGAAATTGATGTCAAAGGGGGAGAGAGAGATCACATCAAAGCTTAATCCTTCCTATAGGGGGGGAAAGAGAGAATACTCAGGGGGAGAGAGTTTCTCAACTAGGAGAAAGTAATATCATCAAAGACCCCAGATGCTTGGTGTTCAAGAGGAGAGATGTCACATGTCTTTAATAGGGGAAAGACATGTTTGGTTGCTTGCTTTAGCTCAAGCTCTATTGTTTTCTTTTTTGTTGCTCTGATTTTCTGTTCCCTATCTTCTCCCAATATCCCATGCAGATTCAGGGGAGCAAGACATCTAAGGGAAGGAAATCTCTGATTTTATTGCATATCTTTACCTTTGGGGACATGTCTATATCCAATGTGGTACTTAGTACTCACTATACATGTCATCCCAGTCTTGGTTCTCTTGTGGTTTCTCTTGCTTCCTCTGGTTAGTAGGTGTATCTGTGTTATTTAACCTTGTTTGCGCAGGTTCATCCCATCCTAAGCCAACTAAAGACCACAAGGTAAGTATATGCATCACAGTCATGTGAATGAGAAGTTCTTGCTGATGTACATATTGTTTGCAAGAAGGACTCATGAGCATGAAGGTACATTTCTCACATTCACATCATTTGCTCTGATGCATATAGCCAAGATACATGTAACACATTGCTTACTCTGTCATGTTTACACATTCACATGCTCCTATATTCAATATTCACACGGTTGCATACATGTAGGGGGAGCCCATGCATGTTACATGTCTTTCCAAAGCTTTACTTGCTATTCTCTATATCTTTATCTAAAGCTTTGATGTATGTTGTCATCAATTACCAAAAAGGGGGATATTGAAAGCACAAGTGCTCCCTGGGTGGTTTTGGTAATTAATGTCAACATATCTCTTGTTGGACTAACACTTTTACCTAGTATGTTTCAGATAAGTTCAACAATGGAGTGGCATGGACTAGAGGATGTGGAACCCCTTCAAGATGCTAAGGACAAAGGATTGGCTCAAGCTTCAAGATCAAGACTCTACATTTTCTATTTTAGTGATCCAAGATCACATTGAGTCTATAGGAAAAGCCAATACTATCAAGAGGGGATGAGGTGTTTCTTAATGGCTTGCTTGCTCAAAGTGCTTAGTGATATGCTCCAAAACCCTCAACTACCTTCCCGCATCCACATATGACCTAAACCAAAAGTCAAACTCTGCCCCACCGATTCTTTCTATCCGGCGCCACCGAGTTTCAAATGTCATAGCCACTACCACAAACCCTAGCAAATCGGTCTCACCGATAGGGATCTCGGTCTCACCGAGATGGGATTGTAATCTCTCTGTTTCCCTTCGTAATGTTTCGGTCTTACCGAGATGAGCGATCGGTCCCACCGAGATTGCAATGTAAACTCTCTATTTCCCTTTTGTAACATTTCGGTCTCACCGAGATGAGCGAATCGGTCCCACCGAGTTTACCTGACCAACTCTCTGGTTAGCTTATTACCAAAATCGGTCCCACCGAGTTTGTGTAATCAGTCACACCGAGATTATGTTATGCCCTAACCCTAACCATATCGATCCTATCGAGTTGCATCTCAGTCCCACCGAAAATCCTAACGGTCACTAGGTTTGCTGAATCGGCCCGACCGAGTTTAACCATTCGGTCCCACCGAGTTTCGCAAATTGTGTGTAACGGTTAGATTTTGTGTGGAGGCTATATATACCCCTCCACCCACTCTTCATTCGTGGAGAGAGCCATCAGAACATACCTACACTTCCAATACACATTTTTTGAGAGAGAACCACCTACACTTGTATTGAGGTCAAGATATTCCATTCCAACCATATGAATCTTGATCTCTAGCCTTCCCCAAGTTGCTTTCCACTCAAATCTTCTTTCCACCAAATCCAAATCCTGTGAGAGAGACTTGAGTGTTGGGGAGACTATTATTTGAAGCACAAGAGCAAGGAGTTCATCATCAACACACCATTTGTTACTTCTTGGAGAGTGGTGTCTCCTAGATTGGCTAGGTGTCACTTGGGAGCCTTCGACAATATTGTGGAGTTGAACCAAGGAGTTGTTAAGGGCAAGGAGATCGCCTACTTCGTGAAGATCTACCGCTAGTGAGGCAAGTCCTTCATGGGCGACGACCGTGATGGAATAGACAAGGTTGCTTCTTCATGGACCCTTCGTGGGTGGAGCCCTCCGTGGACTCGCGCAACCGTTACCCTCCGTGGGTTGAAGTCTCCATCAACGTGGATGTACGATAGCACCACCTATCGAAACCACGACAAAAACATCCGTGTCTCCAATTGCGTTTGAATACTCCAAACCCTTCTCTTTACATTCTTGCAAGTTGCATGCTTTACTTTCCGCTGCTCATATACTCATTGCATGCTTGCTTGATATGTATTGTGTTTGTTAAACTTATGCTTAAACTCCACTTAAACCTAAGAATATTAAAAACTGTAACTTTTGGCACTTAGTGTCTAATCACCCCCCCTCTAGACACCTCTTCTAGATCCTTTCAGACCTTCTCACCCGTAGCGAAGCTGAAGTCCGCCCGAATCATGTTAGCAATTGCCGCATTCTATGATTATGAGTTATGGCAAATGAACGTCAAAATGGCATTCCTTAATGGTTTCCTTAAGAAAGAATTGTATATGATGCAGCCAGAAGGTTTTGTCGATCCTAAGAATGCTGACAAGGTATGCAAGCTCCAACGCTCAATCTAGGGGCTGGTGCAAGCATCTCGGAGTTGGAACATTCGCTTTGATGAGATGATCAAAGCGTTTGGTTTTACGCAGCTTTATGGAGAAGCCTGTGTTTACAAGAAAGTGAGTGGGAGCTCTGCAACATTTCTCATATTATATGTGGATGACATACTATTGATGGGAAATGATATAGAACTCTTGGAAAGCATAAAGGCCTACTTGAATAAGTGTTTTTCAATGAAGGACCTTGGAGAAGTTGCTTATATATTGGGCATCAAGATCTATAGAGATAGATCGAGACGCCTCATTGGTCTTTCACAAAGCACGTACCTTGACAAGATATTGAAGAAGTTCAATATGGATCAGTCCAAGAAGGGGTTCTTGCCTGTATTGCAAGGTGTGAAATTGAGCACGGCTCAATGCCCGACCACTGCAGAAGATAGAGAAAAGATGAGTGTCATCCCCTATGCCTCGTCCATAGGGTCTATTATGTATGACATGCTGTGTACCAGACCTGATGTAAACCTTGCCGTAAGTTTGGTAGGAAGGTACCAAAGTAATCCCGGCATGGAACACTGGACAACGGTCAAGAATATCCTGAAGTACCTGAAAAGGACTAAGGATATGTTTCTCGTTTATGGAGGTGACGAAGAGCTCGTCGTAAAGGGTTACGTCGATTCTAGCTTCGACACACATCTGGATGACTCCAAGTCACAAACCGGATATGTGTATATTTTGAATGGTGGGGCAGTCAGCTGGTGCAGTTGCAAGCAAAGCGTCGTGGCGGGATCTACATGTGAAGCAGAGTACATGGCAGCCTCGGAGGCAGCACATGAAGCAATCTGGATGAAGGAGTTCATTACCAACCTAGGAGTTATTCCCAATGCGTCGGGCCCGATGGCTCTCTTCTGTGACAACACTGGAGCTATTACCTTGGCCAAGGAGCCCAGGTTTCACAAGAAGACCAGGCATATCAAGCATCGCTTCAACTCCATTCGTGAAAATGTTCAAGATGGAGACATAGATATTTGTAAAGTGCATACAGACCTGAATGTCGCAGACCCGTTGACTAAACCTCTTTCATGAGCAAAAGATGATCAACACCAGAACTCTATGGGTGTTTGATTCATCACAATGTAACTAGATTATTGACTCTAGTGCAAGTGGGAGACTGTTGGAAATATGCCCTAGTGGCAATAATAAAATGGTTATTATTAAATTTCCTTGTTCATGATAATTGTCTATTGTTCATGCTATAATTGTGTTATCCGGAAATCGTAATACATGTGTGAATACATAGACCACAACATGTCCCTAGTGAGCCTCTAGTTGACTAGCTCATTGATCAATAGATGGTTACAGTTTCCCGACCATGGACATTGGATGTCATTGATAACGGGATCACATCATTGGGAGAATGATGTGATGGACAAGACCCAATCCTGAGCATAGCACAAGATCGTGTAGTTCGTCTGCCAAAGCTTTTCTAATGTCAAGTATCATTTCCTTAGACCATGAGATTGTTCAACTCCCGTATACCGTAGGAATGCTTTGGGTGTGCCAAACGTCACAATGTAACTGGGTGGCTATAAAGGCACACTACGGGTATCTCCGAAAGTGTCTGTTGAGTTGGCACAAATCAAGACTGGATTTGTCACTCCGTGTGACGGAGAGGTATCTCTGGGGCCACTCGGTAAGACATCATCAAAATGAGCTCAGTGTGATCAAGGAGTTGATCACAGGATGATGTGTTACGGAACGAGTAAAGAGACTTTTGGGTAACGACATTGAACAAGGTATAGGGATACCGACGATCGAATCTCGGGCAAGTATCATACCGGTAGACAAAGGGAATTGTATACGGGATTGATCGAATACCCGACATCGTGGTTCATCCAATGAGATCATCATGGAACATGTGGGAGCCAACATGGGTATCCAGATCCCGCTGTTGGTTATTGGCCAGAGAGATGTCTCGGTCATGTCTGCATGATTCCCGAACCCGTAGGGTCTACACACTTAAGGTTCGGTGATGCTAGAGTTGTTATGGGAAATAGTATGCAGTTACCGAATGTTGTTCAGAGTCCCGGATGAGAACCCGGACGTAACGAGGAGTTCCGGAATGGTCCAGAGGTGAATATTTATATATGGGAAGTCATCATACAGTCACCGGAAGTGTTTGAGGGTTTATCGGAATTATACCGGGACCACCGAAGGGGTTCCGGGGGTCCACCGGGAGGGTCCACCTGCCCCGGAGGGCCCTATGGGCTATATGTGGAAGGGAACCAGCCCCTAAGTGGGCTGGGCGCCTCCCCCCTAGGGCCCATGCGCCTAGGGTTGGAGGGAGAACGCTAAAGGGGGCGCCCCCTTTGGCTTGGGGGGAAAGCCCCCTCCCCTTGGCCGCCGCCCCCCTCTAGATCTCATCTAGAGGGGTCAGCCCCCTTCCCCCTTCAACCTATAAATAGAGGGGTGGAGGGAGGGCAGCAACACCACTTCCAAGGCGCAGCCCTCCCTCTCCCAACACCTCCTCCTCCTCCGTTGAGCTTGGCGAAGCCCTGCCGGAGAACTGCGAGCTCCACCACCACGCCGTCATGCTGCCGGAGTTCTTCCCCGACTTCTCCTCCCCCCTTGCTGGATCAAGAAGGAGGAGACGTCCTCGGGCTGTACATGTGTTGAACGCGGAGGCGCCGTTGTTCGGTGCTTAGATCGGAATCAACTGCGAACTGAATCATTGCGAGTACGACTCCTTCATACGCATTCTTGTAATGCTTCCGTTTCACGATCTTCAAGGGTATGAAGATACACTCCCCTTTCTCTCGTTTCTAGTCTCTCCATAGATTGATCTTGGTGATGCGTAGAAAAAATTTAATTTCTGCAATGATCCCCAACATGATTGCCCATCTAATCCTATTCAATATACTCGTACATAATCATAACATCTGATCCAGATACGCTGATCTGGGTATCATAATTCCTTTGTATTGAATCTTTGAAATTATCCTAAAGTTTCAATAATTTGATGCCTTTGCATTCTTTCTTCTTCTCGTTGAGTATCATTACTCACATCAGATCCTTGTGGACCGCCATACTCTTTGGTAGATCATTATCCGAAAGTGTCCTTCATATCCACTAACCTTGTGAGCTCTTACCCTGATACATCATGCCTTTGGTAAATTTGTATCCTCTGCTTTTGTTAGCCATACTCTACCTTCTAACTTGCATCAATTATTCTTGAAATTCGCGGTATATGTTCCTAAGATGCCCTATGGGTTGAACCTATGCCTTCCCTAATCCGTGTGAACCCAAGAGTTTTCACGAGTCATACTCTTCTGACATATTGCCTGATAAAATTTCAACACTACAACTTCATTGAACGCGAGAAGTGAATGAAAGGTTATGCATTGGATAAGTGGGAGTCGACCTTGAACTTTGTGTTCATGCCCATGGAAACGATGTAGAACTTATCATGGAAGCAGATCGTATAAATTAATTACCTCTTGTTATAAGTTCATCTTGTATCGGTGGTTTGATCATTCATGATCGTGGTTTCGACCATAGTTTCTCCTTAATTCCATTTCCCGGACAAGTCGATATACTTGTCTCCTGCAAGTCATTTCTCCTGTCCAACCTCTAATTTGATCTACCTTCAAGTATTGCCTCATGTTAGCTCGAGGATATTACGTCATTGCACTACCTCTTGTAAATTCTTAATTGGAGTGATACACAGTCACATCATTCCTAGCCTGATCGGCTATATCATTATCGTGCTAATTTTAACTTTGCTACCTGGTCCTTATTCCCGGAGCACAACTTTTCAATGATGAGCGAAGCTTATGTCGATCTTCCTCATCTTATCATTCCACCTTGAACAAAAGGCTTGAATCCGAGCTTGTGTCATATCCGTGGTTCCAATAACCTTGGCTTCATCATCCCTTTTGCTTGATGTCGTTGCTGCTCGATGGCATCTTCATAGAGCCTCTCGACAAAATTTGTCATGATCACCATCAATATACTGCCTTGTTCTAAGATATCAATCGAATTCCTGAGGAGAAATACCATCCTTTGCCCATCGATGATTTGTGTTGTCATCGACACCATCCTTGAGTTCCTGCCAATACAGACTTGGTCATGTTTTGGATATATCCTACACTCCTTGACATTCTTGGAATTGTTCCTTTGTACTTCTTGTAACCTTCAGATTCAATCTTGCTTGAAACACCATGTTAATGTTACCTCGAAGCATGACTGTGGTACGCAAAACAACAACAAGAACATTGGAAGTGCATTGCCAAATGTTTCCTGCTCTATTATCCAAACACCGTTGTATGGATAACATCATGAATTCCCTTGCCCCTTTCCCCAAATGGTGATGTACTTGTTGATCTAACATGTATATCATGCTCTACTTTTCCTTGGGAAAAGATACACTCATAAATCTTGTGTATAAACACATTTTCCTTTCCATTGGTTTGTTTAACCTTTCTTGTGATCTATATATGTTATAAGCAGGAATAATTCCCTGCTTATGGAAACACCTTGGTTTACAACTCTGTCAGTGTGACCCTGTTACTATTGCTGGCGACATCTCGGTAACCACCGAAGGACGAGAATTATGGCTATTGGTCCACCTTGTTCAACGAACAGGAAAATGGTTCTCTTTGTCCCTCGCCCTTGGTATCGACATTGTTGCCAACATAACTGACAGGCTATGCTCTGACCTGCCTGGCTATCATGAACATGCAAGATGTCACCACTCTTTCTACTTTTAACCCACAAGGTTGGCCCATAACCCACAGTTCCACGGGATCGAAACCTGACTCTCCTGTACACCCCCTGTTTCCAAAGTTGTGCCTCATGCTTGGCTTCGTATGTAGATCATGAACCACCTTCCTACAGATGATTTACTCTGGAATCAAACACAATATTCATTTTTTTTGCTCTAAAACCCTTTCACCTTCTGTTTAGGCATCGAACGATTTCCTGCCCGCTTAAAGCTTCTCAT
The DNA here is from genome assembly GCF_018294505.1 of Triticum aestivum. Classification (NCBI taxonomy): domain Eukaryota; kingdom Viridiplantae; phylum Streptophyta; class Magnoliopsida; order Poales; family Poaceae; genus Triticum; species Triticum aestivum. The sequence goes on from NC_057809.1 coordinate 217,436,461, forward strand.
GCCTCCTTTATCTCTCTCGATGACTTTCCCGAGTTTTAATTCGAGAGATACTTTTACCACTTTCCATGAGTTATCTACCAGATGAGCAACCTTGTAGAGGTCCGTTCTTCTGAAGTTACTCCTTGTCCTTTCGTTAGTATGATGAAGACCCCGAAGAAAGGATGACGACTTCATCATGATGATCTGGATCAGAAGAATGAAGACGTCAATGGAAGGGATTGACTTCTTCGAGAAGAGCAACCCAGAATGAGAAGATCCGTTAGAATTTCGTAACCAAACCTCCCCCTAGTTTACCCCTTAAATCTCGGGACGAGATTTCTTGTAGTGGAGGAGATTTGTAACACCCCAGTGTCATGCTACAGTAATCACCCCTAATGGTGGCCATGTCATCATCATTACTATGCAAATTGCCACTTAATAAATATCAAAGTCAATTTCAAAGTCAAATACTAATTTTATAAAACAGTAAATTAAATTGTTCCTTAGGTTGAAAAGTTTGACTACATAATTGTCATGCATTAACAAACATTTTTGGAGATATTTAAAATGCCCTTGGGTATTATAATAGTGGACCAACAACCAATAAATTGGCCTGTTCAATTTTTATAAATAGTTGTACACTCCCAAATGCTTTGAATCTTTTTATAACAAACCAGAATATTGCCCTGTATTTTTGTGCCAAGTTTCATATGTAGCAAAAATCATTTAGTAGCTAAACTAGATGCGAAACATATGAGGAATAAAAAAACATAATAGGATGAAAATAAAAGGCCTGACACTGTGCGGAACTGGTCCTAAGTGCCACACTTCACTTTGGCCCAGACCTACAGGGCCTTCTCCTTCCCACGCTACACGAAGAGGCAGTGCCATGGCGTGGCTCACGCACGCCCGTCGACACGCCCGATTAGCTCGTGTCGAGCATCCACGACACATCAAGAAGCATAAGAGCCCCCTCGTCGCTGTAGACAAACCCTAGACCACAAAATTCCCCTCTGCCACTCACGTTTCTCCTAGGAATCTCGTGCCCGAGCTACCGTCGATGTGCCGTCGCCGTCCCGCGGCCACTGGCCTCCCCGGCGACCGGGAGCTTGTCCAGGGACTTCCTCATCGCGACTACGTCATCCCCGTGCATCCATTCGACCGGAGCCGCACCATACGCTCGGCATCGAGCTGATTTTCCACCACGGCTGTCGTCTCTCGTCGTCCAGCTCGTCGCATCTAGTCGCCCCCGCGCCTCCAATCCACGTCTAGGAGCTTGGTGGTGAGCTCCTCGGCCGCTTCCACCACTTTCCCCCTTCGATCCGTGTCTCTTTACGCCGTTGTTCCCCATCGCCCGAACCCCCCGTGTATGTGTACGTGCGTGCGTCTAGTTGTGGCTCATGCCCTGTCGCTGCTGCTGTTGTGCGTGCATGCCCATGCGTGGCCTCGTCGCGGCTTGCTGCTGTGCGTGCACGCCCACGCGTGGCCTTGGCTTGCCGCTGCTCCCTTTGCTGCTGCCGGCCACTGCTGCGCCCTGCTCCTGTCACTGCTTGCTGTTGCACCGGCGCCGCTGCTGTTAAGTGCTGCTGCCGCTCCTGCTATCCCACTAGCTAGTGTTGCTGCTACTTGCTCATGCGGCTGCGCTGGTGGTGGCCATGGCTATGGCCTTGTGCGTGTGTCATGTGTACGCTTAGGCTTAGTAGTAGTACTAGTTTAGTTCTAAGTTAGTCTACTAGTAGATGACATGTAGGCCCCCTTTAATAAGTTAGGTTTATTTATTTGTTTAGGTGAATAGTACATGACATGTGGACCACACCTGCCCTTTTGACTAGTCAAGTTGACTTGGTCAATTCGAATTAATTAAATATAATAATCCCAGAAATTCTAGAATATTAGTAAATCATTGAAAAATAATATAAAATAATCCGTAACTCGGATGAAAAAGTGTTATACATGAAAGTTCCTCAGAACGACGAGACGAATTCGGATTCACGACATGTTCATCCGCCACACATCCCTAGCATAGTGAGCATAAAACCTTTCCCCTCCGGTTCGGCTGTCCGAAAATGCCAAACTTCGGGAAAGCATTCTCGGATGTTATCCCCTTCGCCGGTATCGTGTAGTGCCGCATTAGAACACGTCTAGCTCTTCCTGTTGTCCTGTTATGCAATTGCTTGCTATGTATTTACTGTTTCTCCCCCCTCTTCTCTTCGGTAGACCCCGAGACCGCTGCTGACCCCCCTGTGATCGACTACATCACCGACAACCCTTCTTCCCTTTCAGCGGAGTTTCCAGGCAAGCCCCCCCTTTGATCATCCCGATATCGCCCATTCCATTCTCTCATGCTCGCATTAGATTTTGCTATTGTTATTGTTTGCTCCTTTTCTAATGCATAGCCTGCTTTTGTAACCTGCTTATTGTTACCTTACCTGCTTATCCTAACCTGCTTAGTATAGGATGATTAGTGATCCATCAGTGACCCCCACCTTGTCCTTGTCGCCCCTGCTTCATCATCGACGACTCGATCAACGTGATCGACGACCAGAGCCCGACACCTCACATCACATCACACCCCTTTTGTTGCTCGACTCTGTAGAGTTACAATCGAGTGCCGAGGATGGAAGCTCATACATCACTACTGATGAGATCTCTGTAGTGTAGCTATTCAGCCATGGTCATCGAGGGTGACTTCCTCCTTAACCACTTCCGATACGACTTTGTCGTGCAACCCCTCAAGTGTGAACCTCGAGGGTGGTTTCTCTTACGTTCACCTTGATGATTACATCAAGTGGAATCCACCGAGGGTGGTTCCTCAGGGTTTCCCTTGGTGTTACACACACGGTTACTATGGTTACTATGACTTTACACTGAACCATGTTACTAAAGACGGATCGGCCCTGAGGGGTACCCACACAAGCTTAATTGCCAGTGATGAGGAGTCAGGTTGACCTGGAGGGTGCCCGTGAGATAACTACGAGGCCTGGCCGGGCATTCTTAGCCCTTGCGGCAAGTCCTCGAGACGGAGCGACGGGGTCACATCTTTCGTGAGTCTCTGCTTGTTACCGCGCGTTCCTAATCCACTACGATTTGGATATTTGATCCAAGAGGCCTCTGGCTTGATAGACTAACCATCACGTGGGCATAGTATGGTCGTTCTGCGTCATATGCATCAGCCGAAGCTTAATAGATGTCAGCGACTGAGCGGCGCTTGCCGGGTTGGACTGGTAAGCACCTGCCTTTTTGAAGGTGGTAGCTAGGTCTGCTCACTGGCCGCGTACGCAATGTGCAGGAGTTCCCGGGGCGATGGCCCGTGAACTCTGGGGGCATAGGTTTAGTCCCGTGTGCTGACCTCTCTATTAAGCCTAGGTCGGGTTGTGGCGTATCAGTTGGCCAAGGCTGGGCATGACCCAGGAAAGTGTGTCTGGCCGGAGTTAGTCGAGTGTGGTGGGTAAGTTGGTGCATCCCTGCAGGGAAGAAAATATCTATCGATAGCCTGTCCTATGGTAACAGACACTTGGAGTTGTATCCCAATCGATACAACTAGAAGTGGATACTTGAGGTGATAACTGGATAGTATGGCTCTAGGATTGCTTTCTCATAGGGAGTCGAGGAAGAATCTCAGTGTGACGCCCCCGATTTGACCGTACACTAATCATACACGCAAACATGTACGATCAAGATCATGGACTCACGGGAAGATATCACAACACAACTCTATAAATAAAATAAGTCATACATGCATCTTATTACAAGCCAGGGGCCTCGAGGGCTCGAATACAAGAGCTCGATCATAGACGAGTCAGCGGAAGCAACAATATCTGAGTACAGACATAAGTTAAACAAGTTGCCATAAGATGGCTAGCACAAACTGGGATACAGATCGAAAGAGGCGCAGGCCTCCTGCCTGGGATCCTCCTAAACTACTTCTGGTCGTCGTCAGCGGCCTGCACATAGTAGTAGGCACCTCCAGTGTAGTAGGAGTCGTCGTCGGTGGCGTCTGGCTCTTGGGCTCCAACATCTGGTCGTAACAACCAGGAAGAAAGGAAAGGGGAAAAAAGGGGGAGCAAAGCAACCGTGAGTACTCATCCAAAGTACTCGCAAGCAAGGAACTACACTACATATGCATTGGTATCAATGAAAGGGGTAGTATATGTGGACTGAACCGCAGAATGCCAGAATAAGAGGGGGTGGGGTAGCTAGTCCTATCGAAGACTACGCTTTTGGCAGCCTCCATCTTGAAGCAGTAGAAGAGAGTAGATGGTAAGTTAACCAAGTATCATCGCATAGCATAATCCTACCCGGCGATCATCCCCTCGTCGCCCTGTGAGAGAGCGATCACCGGGTTGTATCTAGCACTTGGAAGGGTGTATTTTATTAAGTATCTGGTTCTAGTTGTCATAAGGTCAAGGTACAACTCCGGGTCGTCCTTTTACCGAGGGACACAGCTATTCGAATAGATAAACTTCCCTGCAGGGGTGCACCACATTTCCCAACACGCTCGATCCCCTTTGGCCGGACACACTTTCCTGGGTCATGCCCGACCTCGGAATATCAACACGTCGCAGCACCACCTAGGCACAACAGAGATGTCAGCACGCCGGTCTAAATCCTATGCGTGCAGAGGTCTGGGTCCATGGCCCATTCCACACCTGCATGTTGCGTACGCGGCCGGTGAGCAGACCTAGCAACCTTCATTATAAAGGAAGTTGCGTTACACGGTCCAACCCGGTGCGCGCCGCTCAGTCGCTGACGTCAAGAAGGCTTCGGCTGATACCACGACGTTCAGTGCCCATAAATGTTCCCGCATAGTTGGTTAGTGCGTATAGGCAAGTGGCCAGACTCAGATCAATTACCAAGATCTCGTTAAGCATGTTAATTGATGTAACCGCGGATGCCGACTAGGGCTAGGCCCACCTCTCACCTTGGTGGTCACAACCTGCCCTATAGCTCCACCACGAAGTATCAGTCGGGGGCCATCGGGAACCTAGGCCCACCACTACCTAGATGGAACCACCTGCCCCTTCAGCCCCCACTTCAGAATCACTTGCGGCTACTCTACGAGCCAACCCAACTTTAGTCACCACATGTATCACATATTATGTATATAAGTATATACCCGTGATCACCTCCCGAGTGATCACGGCCTGATAGTATAGCATGGTAGACGGACAAGAAGGTAGGGCCACTGATGGAATACTAGCATCCTATACTAAGCATTTAGGATTGCAGGTAAAGGTAACAATAGTAGTAGTAAGGACAGGCTATGCATCAGAATAGGATTAACGGAAAGCAGTAACATGCTACACTACTCTAATGCAAGCAGTAGAGAGAAGAATAGGCGATATCAGGTTGATCAAGGGGGGGGGGGCTTGCCTGGTTGCTCAGGCAAGGAGGGTCGTCAACACCGTAGTTGAACTGGGGGTCGTCGACAGTCTCGGGGTCTACCGGAAAGAAGTAACGGAGGGGGAACAAAATAAATAATAGAGCAATCAAAAGCATCACAAGGCAAGACATACACAACGCTAGGGGTGACCTAACGCAATGCTAGGCAATATAGGTGAAGGGGGAAAACATCCGGGAATGTTTTCCTGAAGTTTGTTCTTTTCGGACAGATGAAACGGAGGTGGATTGTTGCATGTTTGCTATGCTAGGGATGCGTGGCGGACGAACGAGGTGCGAATTCAGATTCGTCTCGTCGTTCTGAGAAACTTTCATGTTGAAAACTTTTTCATTCGAGCTACGGTTTATTTTCTATGTTTTTTCAAAGTTTTAAATCTTTTTTTTGAAATTCCTGGATTTATTATTATTTCAAAATTAAAACATAATTTGCTAAACGTACCCAGAAGTATACCCACCGAGAGGCTGGCTGGAGGGGCCCAGTTGACTGCCAAGTCAGTAGTCAACTAGGGCAGCTGACTGGTCATAAAGTCCTGAGGGACCCATCTGTCATTGGCTGAGTCAAGCCTAGTTAGCAATTTGACTAAGTCAAACTCGGCAGGGGCCACTTGTCATTCGGTTACTCAATTTGCAGGGGGATTAATTATTAGTTAACATGCGGGTGGACTGGTAGTCAGTGGGGGGTTTAGTGGGTTAGGCAATTAGATCAGGGACTAAACTAATCTGCCCGGGGCCCACCTGTCATTGAGACAGGGCCAGCTGTCAGGCGCTGTGCATGCGGGCACGCACACAGCCGAGGCGCAGCGAGCGGCCGAACCCGGTAGGGCACCGGCGGCCATGGCCAGCAGGCGGCGCGGGCGGCCGGGAAGCAGGCGGCGCGGCCGACCGGAACTGCCATAAGTGGCGGCGAGCAGGGGGGAGCGTGGCTGCGGCCTACAGCAACAACATCGGCAGTGAACAGCAGCGTCGGGCGAAGGTGAGGTGCGGCAGCGGGCGCGGGCGTGGCTGGCCAAAGGCGCAGCCAGGCACGGCGAGGTGAGCGCAGGTGCAGGGGAGCGGCAAGCGCAACAGGGGGGTGCGCGACCGGCGACGTCAGCAGCGGGTGGAGCTCGGCGGCGGAGACGAGTCACACGCGACGGCAGCGGGCAGGCGTAGGCGGCTGCAGCTGGGCAGCACGGGCGCACGCACGCGTGTTCGGGTGCGGCCAGTGGACGGCTGATGCCCGGCTGGTCGCAGCCAAGGGCTCAGCGGGGCGTGCACGGGGTGCCGTGGCGCGAGGCGCGGCCAACGGCCGGAGTTTAGGCGGCACGGGGTGGCGACATACGGCGTAGGGGAGAGAGGAAGAAAGGGGGAACATGCGGAGGCTCACCCCGGGGAGGCCATGGACGAGCTTGGCGAGGCCGGAAGGTGCCGGTGGTGGATATCGACAGCGAGATGCCGCGGCCGTGGTGGAGAAACCGGCTCGATCCCGAGCTTACGGTGCTGCTTGGCTCAAGTTTTTCATTGGGCATGAAGGAGATGACCTCGGGGAGGCTTCTCGACACCTTGGTGGCCGCGAGGACGACTATGGCACGGCGACGAAAGCTTCGGCTCCTCTTCCAGATTGAGTGCGAGTAGGAAACGAGGGAACCAGGGGTCTAGGGTTTGTCCTGGGGCTTGGGGATGGTCTTGTACACCTCGGGGGCTCGCCAGATGGTCGACATGGCGGCTGTCGGTGTCAAAACCGGCGGATCTTGGGTAGGGGGTCCCGAACTGTGCGTCTAGGCCGGATGGTAACAGGAGACAAGGGACACGAAGTTTTACCCAGGTTCGGGCCCTCTCGATGGAGGTAAAACCCTACGTCCTGCTTGATTAATATTGATGATATGGGTAGTACAAGAGTAGATCTACCACGAGATCGAGGAGGCTAAACCCTAGAAGCTAGCCTATGGTATGATTGTTGATGTGTATGTTGTCCTACGGACTAAAACCCTCCGGTTTATATAGATATTGGATAGGGTTAGGGTTACATAGAGTCGGTTACAATGGTAGGAGATCTTCATATCCATATCGCCAAGCTTGCCTTCCACGCCAAGGAAAGTCCCTTCCGGACACGGGACGGACTCTTCAATCTTGTATCTTCATAGTCCAGGAGTCCGGCTGAAGGTATAGTCCGTCCATCCGGACACCCCCTAATCCAGGACTCCCTCAGTAGCCCCTGAACCAGGCTTCAATGACGACGAGTCCGGCGGGCATATTGTCTTTGGCATTGCAAGGCGGGTTCCTCCTCCAAGTACTTCATAGGAGATTTTGAACACAAAGATAGTGTCCGACTCTGCAAAATAAAGTTCCACATATTGCCATAGAGAGAATAATATTTACACAAATCTAATCTGCTGACGTATTCCATAGTGTGACATCACACCATGGCCAAGCTTTTATTTGAACCGTTTTACTGTCCATCTCAGCGCGTTATGCGAGGCGGTTCCCTTGGCACGTCTTGTTAAAGTAGAGATCGTGTCCCCTTATTCCGGGATTCTCATCAATACGGGCGTGGGTAACCCAACCGCGCCATCGATTACGGCGCTTGGAGATAAGCGAGTTTTATCAGGCTGGTGGGGACATGTAGCTGCGTCCACCCATATAAGGGGATAAGAATCCACCTTTTCACCTACGCCTTCTTCCTCCTTCGCCTATCCATTCTTGCGCACTCGAGCTCCAGCACCCAAGTCCGCACTCCCCACCTCAACCTTCTACAGTCATGTCCGGAGCGGGAGGCAAGTGGATGGTCTCCTCTGTCACGGAGGGACATATCAAAAAGCTGAGGAAGGTCGGATACCTGTCTAACGACATCGCGTATCGGCTCCCCGAAAAGGGGCAGCTCATCCCCACCCCTAGGCCCCATGAGAGGGTGGTGTTCCTCCCCCATTTCCTCCGCGGACTAGGCTTCCCTCTCCACCCATTTGTCCGGGGGCTCATGTTCTACTACGGCCTGGATTTCCATGATCTGACCCCGATCTTCGTCCTCAACATCTCGGCGTTTATCATCGTGTGCGAGGCCTTCCTCCGCATCCGCCCCCATTTCGGGCTCTCGCTCAAGACTTTCAACGTCAAGCCGAAGGTGGTGCGCGGCAGCCAGGCGGAGTGCGGAGGCGCCATGGTGGGCAAGATGGCCAACGTCCTATGGCCTGAGGGCTCCTTTGTGGATACCCTAAAGGGGTGGCAATCGGGGTGGTTTTACATCACCGAGCCACGCGACGCCGAATGGGTCACACCCCCTGGGTTCCAGTCCGGACCCCCAACGCGGCTCACGTCCTGGAAAGAGACGGGCCTGTCGTGGGGTAAAAAAGGAGAGCTGACCGGACTCCAAACATGCGTCAAAACCCTGGTGGACAAGAAACTCAGACTTGTCAACGTAGTCGAGGTTATGCTCATCCGCTTGATCCTCCCGTGCCAACAACGGGCTTTCCACCTGTGGGAGTTCGACCCGGCGCGGCACCAGACTCTGAGCAGGCTTTTCGACATGACGTATGAAGATGCCTAGAAGATGCTTTTCAAGGGCGCCGAGGCTGCCACATCCGCTACTGAGGATCGCGGATTCAGTGCGCAGCGTCACGCTCTCGCGGTAAGCTGTTTTTTTTCCTTTCACAGGGTATCAGTTTTTCATAGTTTGACTCTATGCGGGATCTAAACTCCCTTACCTTTGACAGGATTGGCAGGTGACATCACAGATCAATTGTCCAGATCCTCTGCCCGAAGGCCCAGCGGATGCTCGCTTGGCGAAGCTGCTGGTTCCGGCACCCTATGTGGTGCCGGAGAAGAAGGTCAAGAAGAAGGCCACGAGGACTCGAAAGAGTGCCCGACGCCCGGAGGTGTCGGATTCATCATCCGACAAATCCAAGACGCACTCCTCCCGCGAAGACGAGGAGGAGGAAGAAGAAGAGACCCCTCCCCCTCCAGCGGGGGAAGGGAAGAAAAGGAAGGCCGCCCCAACTGGGGAGGCCGAAGGGTCCAATAAGGGAAAACCCTTCCTTCGGACTGCTCCACCGACGCCGACGGCAGCGGAGAGGAGTGGGCGCCTAGGGCCAAGCCCCTGGACAAATCGTAAGTAACCGGATACCAGAGTACTTCATAGTACACGTTTATTGCACAGCTTTCCCTCATGTCGAATATGTTTATGCAGCCCACACAAAGACCGGCTCGACCCGTTGTCGAGCGGCTCACTG